>NC_136484.1:15482213-15552213 GCF_053919585.1 Euprymna scolopes | reverse complement strand
AAAGTGTGTTTGCATACTAATCGAAAGTCAAGAATTAGTCGTTTTCCTTTCGCTCTTTGTACATCTTTTTTCTACTACAATTTAATTGATATTATCTGTCATGCTGTTTTTTTCCTTTTGTTTATAATCAAAAAATTAAAATGTTTCTGTAACAAATAACTGTTAGGAAACAGTTGAACAATGAAGGAAATTACTTTAATACAAAAGGATTGGCAAGCAACGTATTGTGAGTAGAGCTGAAGGTGATAAAAGTTTAGTCACTTGGTGAGTGAATTATGAATTATTCGTAATAAAAAAAAACAATTATAATGTTTGTTTGTTTTCGACATAATTTAATTCTAAAATATTTTACAATCTATTTTGTATGATTAAAATTCATAGGTAAAATCTCTTAAGAAAAGTGTGCAATAATAGAGCTTTGCAAATGTGAATCAACTCAGCTGTATAATATATATGTATCGTATATGGACATACAGAGATTGATGTCTGGCAATGAAATATACAACCGAGACAAAATTCCCCTATATCAAAAAATGAAGGATTACTTTGGAGGAAAATCCGGATATATAACGTGTGGTGACTGTTACTAATACTGTACACTTTCGTATATTTTTCTCACTAATGGTGCAATTACCTTGAGGCCTGGATTTTTCCATGCTAAACCTCACCTCGCTTATAAAAAATAGACATCTACATTGCTTATAATACTGAAGGACAATGAAAAAAATGGTTTAATATAGGCTAAAAGAGTTAAAATACGAGATGAAAAGCTCTAACAATATTAGCATCAATTAAAATAAGAACATTTACACTGTATTAAATGGTTGGCTAAATACCCGGTTATAGTTTTGTGGAAGCGCCTTTTGTGCATTAAACCTAGCAGCTTCATACCTGTAAGAACGATAACCAAATAAATATGTGTTTATCAAAGTTACATTAGTGTTGTTCATCAAGGGTATAATTTAAAAGCAATCAAACACTACATAAATTATCATGTCTACCCAAAATCTTTTCGGCTTATTAACTATAAATTGTGATTTCGTTTTCCAATACTCACAATATGATCAAAGTGTGTGCGCTTTTGGGTTTATTTAAAGTAGGACAGAACCTGGAGTGAATGTGGTATTGTGTTGATTCAGATATTTCTAGTGAATGGTAAAATAGATAATGTGAATTATTCGATGACCAACGACGCCCATTATATCCACAATCTTGAAATGCCTTCTGCCTAGCTTGGTCATTATGTATTTTTATATTTGGTGCAAATAAATATTTCAAAGTTTGTGCCCTGACATTGAAAAGTTATATTCCAACAAGAGCATTTATAGTACACTGTCAGTTCTAGACTAATGAAAAACAAGGATGGGAACAACATAAAAGAGCAGGAAAGTTCCTAGAGGAACTTAAACAGGAATATATAGACAAAGATGCTTCACTCCAATGGCTTAAGAGCGGGAGACTTCCATTTGATGAGGAAAGACTCATTATAGCCAGTCAAGATCAGGGCTTACTCACAAATGGATTTAAAAAATGGCCGGTCTACAAGCAAATGGCCAATGCCGGTTTTGCTACTCAGCAATTGAGAGCCCAAGCCACCTAATGTCTGCATGTCCATGTTATTGGCAGATGGTCTTTACACTGCCCGTCACAACAAAGTATGTAAGTACCTCCATTGGAAGATCTGTGGAGAGATTCCACTTGACAGAGCAACGAACATCTGGGAATATGAACCACCACCGATAATATCAAACGGAAAAATGATCGTGTTCTATGACAAAGACATACAGGCGGGCGGATACATAAAAGACAAAGCTATCAAACCAGATATTGTAATATGGAACAAGCCCGAAAGAACTGCGCTCATTATCGATGTCACAGTCCCAAATGATTTTGGCCTTAATAGAGCTGAACGGGAAAAGATAACAAAATATCAAGAACTAAAAAATGATCTAAAAACAACATAGTCTCCGAAAGAAAAACATAAATATGGTCTCTGAAAGAAAGAAACATTATACCGGTTGTGATAGGAGAACTGGTTTAATAAAACAGAACCTTCAGAAATATTTAGAAGCAATCCCTGAAAGACCAAGCTGTAACGAGATACAAATAGCAGCAAAAAACGGAACAGCATCTATTCTTAAAAGAGCCCTCGGATATAAATTTAAATCATAACAGAATCAAGTGTTAGCTCCAGGAGGGAGCCCCTTGAGATCTTTAAACTTACTGAAGTTAAATAAAAAAAAGTGTATATCTAACAAACGTCAGTGAGTATAAAACTTATTCCATTAATTAAAAAACAAAGATGACTATGATCTTGTATAAATGTTTGTCGACATATATATTATTATATTAATTATTAATTAATATCGTGCTTTATCTTTCTGTTATGAAAGTCGCTATATTAAACGGGTTTATTTTGGACCGTAGCAACATATATTAATCTCTGACTCGGATTTTTTTTTTTAGATTAGAATTTAGATTAGGATTAAGCATTTGTATCTTTGCGATTATTTTAATGTTAATACCACATAATTCTTGTCGATGTAACTTCTAAGCTTCTCCAGGTTGGTCTTGTGGGACTCGGGAATCAATACGAATGGTATGAATGGTACGAATAAATTACGTATTGCTTAATATTTCTAGTCAGTCATGCCTGACTTAACAAAAGCAAGCCAACCCCCTTCATTGAATTGAATAAAGGGTTTCATTCCATACAGATTCTTAAATTCGGCCCGATCACGTGATGTTCGGAGGTTACCGAGACATTGTAAGAATACTAATCGAGATGAGATCAATAGTCGGAATAATACAAATCATCGACATATTCTCCGCTTTTATTCTGTTGAGATCTAATATTTTTTATATCATTCTACAATCGATGTTCGTCGGTGTTTTCACATAGTTACAATATACGAACGTTTCAAAGGTCATGGAGTTCTTGAAAGATACGAAACCAAAAGCAATGTAGAAGTTCAGACAAGCAAGACACACGAAGGAAATAGTAAAATATTTCAATTGTCTTGTATTTTTCCGTTTTATTTTTAAAAATCTTTTTTTATTTACATACAAAGCTACAGACTTCAGAGATACTATACGCGCACATTGATGTTAATGATGGCCTGGCAATCTTCGTTGCATAGATTCGACTTTGCATTCGTAGATTTAAATAAAGTATAAAAATATAAAAGCCTCATGGACAAATCGATAATGTTTTGTCGAAGATACCCCTATTAACGATGTTGCCTAGGAAACGATATACCTAACTCTTATAAAAGACGAGAATTTTCTTTTTTTTATATCTCATTAGGTTCCCAGTTGGTCTAAAGATTTTGATGAGAACGCTTTTTTTCTTGGCATTGGTAAGACATGATCGACTCAGTAATCGATTCAAAACCTTGTGGTCTATTTCGGAATAATGTTACCACGGTTACTGAGTTATCGGCCATTGGATTAAAACAGAAGTTTCCATATATCTACATATACATGTGCATAAACATGTGCGCATGCGTACACACACACACACACACATATATATATATATATATATATATATATAAAACTACTTACATGTGTATTCACTTATATCCATTTATACATATTTCTGTATATGAAACAAAGTGGTGTATATGTATGTATGTGTGTCGTAGTAACACCAATGTTGGATCTAATAGCCAAACGCGGTTCCTATTTGGAATCACCAGCTATCAGATTTCCTCCCTGATATCTACATTCTTAAATATTTTTTATACTTCATTACTCTAATCTAAAAGTGTATGAGATTAATATTAAAAACAAATATTCCGACATCTTTGGCGTTTCATTTAAGCAGCCAGAATAACTACACTTCACATCAAATCATCTTACTAGTTTACTATTGTTACACTGAAGAGAAAAAAGTTACGTTTTTCATAAAAACGGATAAAAATATCTAATAAGTATTCACTAATACATATTCTACTTGTAGAAGACGTTGTATTCTGTTAATGTTTCTTTATTTATATAAATCTATTTCTTTCAGATATATATAGAGAGCTAAACCTGTAAGCCAAACTCATATGTTAAAACGATAAAATATTTTCGTTAGTCAAGTGTTCTTGCAGAAAAGCGTCTACCTTTAGTTCCAATATTTGATGATAATGTGGCTTCGAATATAATACTAAATAATTTGTTTGTTGCATATTCTAATAGTGTTCCACGTATTTCCTAGTCAATCTCGATCATGAGCATAAACTTGAATATTTTTAAATGTACATTCGAATAACAAATATTCAAAAGTCGAGAGACACGGCATATATGTGTACTTATTCATATATTCTGCCACTAACATATGATTGCAAATTGCATTTCTTGCGTTTGGCAACGTTTATAACTGTGATTCGGCTACCTTAGGAGTAGCCAAATGGCATAGGCGTTATAAATGCGTACTGTCGACTAGATAGTCGAATATCGATTCTAGTTTTAGCCACTTGTTTGTCTAGCTGCACTGAAATGCTGTGAAACTGGGAAACACCTTGTTAGTTAATGTCTCGAACACATTCTCTTTCCAAGTTAGCATATCAATAAAAGAAACTGTAACCAGCCGATGAAAGTCAATGGCATTTGTGTACTTGTGCAGGATTTTAACTAGACGTAAAAAATGGTCGTTCGGCTTGACTCGGAACATGGCGTCTGCCGTGAGCTTTCGCCGAGTTGCGCAGATTTTCAAAGCGTAACAAAGCTACTAAAAGAAAAGACAGAAGAAAACATTTAAATATAATAAAATCACTAGAAAAACATTACGAAAATAAAACAAAACGACTACTGTAACAATTTCTGTTTTATTTTTTTGTAACAAATTTAAAAAATGTTTTTAAGTGAACAAGTGAAGCACGTATGGTTCCCCGTGAGTACACAGTGAACGAGGCATAAAATAAATGACTAAGTTCAGAATTTGCTACCCCCAGTTAGCCGCAAAAAGCCTCAAAAGTCCCCAGGGGACGTCAAATCCTAGTGAAAATGTACAAACGGTGCAGTTTTAGGCCTTAACATATGTAAACTTGAGTTCTGTACCATGCAAAAAAGAAAGAAATTACTAAGTCCATTATTTGCCCCCCCCTCATTTAGCTTCAAAAGATAAGATATTTAAATTTAAGTTCAGCAACATGCAAAACTGATACACAGAAAATTTTGGACTAATATAGTAAAATAGTCCCAACAATGGAGTGTTTTTATTAGCCTTTAAAAAAACCTGGGACACACCCAAGAGTTATCACGAAGTATAAATAAACCAAATTATATAGTAATTAGTTAGTTACAACTTTTCAGAAAGTTTTATAAAATTCCAAGCATCAATTATTTTGATAAGCACAAAAGCGTTAATTTTAGACATTTTGACACGAAAGGGACCTGTAGGAGAGCAACCGGAGTTTTCCCGGAAAATCCGTTCTATTAATTTTTTACTCATATAATGTTTAATGTTTGTGACATTTTTAAAAGATTCCAAGGCGTTGTCATTGAGAAAAGTGCAGACAGCCGAACGGACGAACGGACTAGAGTGAACTTTTGTCGGGCGATAAAAAAAAGCATTTTTTGGAAACTAATGGAAAGTAAACTATTTTGTTATATTTTTCTTTCATGGACATTTTTTTCTGTAGAATGGGGATTGGCAACCGGTTTTGATATTAAATTAAATTAAAACAACCTGGATATTACCTTGGGATTAGGTAGACTTTTCTACGGTCGCATCAGATGTTATCAAAGTGGGACGAGAAAAGTGGGAGAAACTTCATCAACCTTTCCGATATACGATTTAAGAAGGAGACGAAAGTATTACTATCAAATTTCTGTCTCTACATAAACTCGAAGAGATGACTGTTGAGGGGCGACCGGATGCTCCCGCATTACGTCCATTGCCAGCATTTCCTTAACCTCTAATTAATTCCATCCGTAACTTTTTGGTGATGATGCAACTATCGCCACAATACGCGCAATTTTCTTTGCAGTGATTACTCTTTTGTTTACCAATATGAAACGACATCTTCCGTCGTCTGCAACTGTTGAGCCAAGGCAGAGATATTCATCTTGTATAAAGTTGTTAGGAAGGGCTTTTTGAGGGTTTGTTTTTTTATTTAATTTTAAGATCTTTTTCATACAATATTTACCCCAATATCGTCTGCTCCGTTGCCGTGCTTGGATTGGCTGATCGGTGTTTTACAGATTACCATCAACCCCGAGTGCATGACATCATATTCCGACAAAACCTAGCGGAATGTTTGTTAGTCTGGTTCAAATTCTGTACAAGTACCGACATTTGTATAAAGAAATATAACTTCCAGCGTTTACACTGCTTATCATTTGGATTTTATTTATTTTAAGAGAAGATAAATTTTCTGTAGATAATTTGGTTTCTACATAGTTTGAAGCAATTGCTCGTCTATCTGCACTGAATAATGTGATACAGCGAAACATTCGGTTTGTCTTTGAGTGGCATATATATATATATATATATATATATATATATATATATATATATATATATATATATATAGAGAGAGAGAGAGAGAGAGAGAGAGAGAGAGGGGGAAATTTGAAAAATTGGGCCCTGTCGCAGCTCATGATTCAACCGCCTCCTTGGAAAGTAAATTTCAAAAGAAACTGGTCAAGTGGGTCAAAAACGGTGCACTTCCGACGAACGTAGCTAGCTTTGGCTCTATACGCCCAAGGTTATATGGTCTCCCTAAAACCCATAAAGCGGATATCTCATTAAGGCCCATTCTCTCCATGGTAGGGTCATCGCAACACAAGATCTCAAAATGGATCTTTGACATTTTACAACCTGTTTTAGAACATTATAATAAATATTGTCTTAAAGATTCATTTTATTTTGCTGATTTTATTAAAAAGGCCAAGAGTTATGGGATCTGATGACATAACACAATATTTTTACTTGTGTCCCTGTTTTGCAAACTTTAGATATCTTTGCAGATTTTTTATATCGGGGCCGGATACCACCTCCTCCTATTCCGCAAAACATCTTTATTGAACTTATGAAATTTGCCACAACATCTGTGGAATTTAGTTTCAACAATATTATGTATCGGCAAAAAGATGGTGTGGCCATGAGCACAGTACTTGGACCGACCATGGCGAATAATTTTATGGGGTTTTATGAAGAGCGCTGACTATCTGGACCCATAAAACCATTAGTGTACTTTCGATATGTTGATGACACATTCTATTTATTTAATAACCAAACACCTTTTTCTCCTTACTCAAAGGAATAAATCCCGCGTTAAAGCACACCTATGAGGGAGAGTACAATTCATCCATAGCTTTCCTTGATGTATTGTTAACAAAAATACCATCTAGTTACCATACATCTATATACCGCAAACATACATTTACAGGATTGTATTCTCGTTGGGACTCATTTTGCCCTAAAAAACGTAAGATAAATCTAATTTTAACCCTAACACATCGTGCCCTTATGATTTGTTCCAAGTTAAAATTAGATGACGAATTCGAAACAATTACTAATACTTTATCCAAAAACGGGTACCCACTAGATGTGAAATTGGCTGAATTCTCGCGGATTAAAGAGAATATAATAGCCACATGTCCAATTTGTCTTCGTTTGCCTTGGTTGGGTACAGTAAGTGAGAAATTTGCCAAACAAATAAGTTCAGCAGTTCATGGATGTTATTTTGCTGCCAATGTGTGTGTTGTGTTCTCTACGAGAACTTTATCACCATCTTCTCGAAAAGACGTTCTACCCCCAACCATAATAGTAACGTTATTTACAATTTTGAATGTGGTTGCGGTGCCAACTACTTGGGTCGAACGACATTAAGATTAGATGGAAGAATCTAACAACATGTACCCAGTAAAATTAAGAATGGAATCTAACTGGCAACGGACGTTGTTACTACCACATACAGGTCCTCAATTACGGATCATTTACTTAAAAACCCGTTTTGTGCAGCGAACTTTAGCACAGACTAAGAGAAGCGAGAGTCAAAACCGGTCAGCTGGCTCCCCATTTCTCTTTCTTTCCTCTCCTTTTTTGGAGAGAAGATTAAAGGAATATATATATATATATATATATATATATATATATATATGTATATATATATATATATATTTATATATATACAAATTTACTTGTAATCACGAATCATAAAAGTCTTCCCTTCCTAATTGCAATATTTAAATTTTGTATCCCTAAAAACATTATATATATGCATATATACATATATGTGTGTGTGCGTGTGTCTGTGTGTGTGTGTGTGTGTCTGTGTGGACCTTAGCCTTCTCGAATTAAGCAATGATATCACTTAGTACCACTTTAATGTAATTCCAAGGTTTTTCTAAACAAGCGAATAGAGCACTGTTGCAGTGCCAATACACATTAGTATAAAAGCGTTGTAGATATCAATTACTAGAGACATCTTTCTTTTGTCGCCAGTCAAACCTATTTATAGCAAGAAACTAATGTATAATTTTAGACAGTAATCAACAAAGAAATATTTATAGTTTATTCAACTAGTCTGATCATTTTAAGTAATATTTTTCTACTACTAAGAATCCCGACTGGTGTATGGAACATTCAAGTAAAACTGAATAAACACACATACACATACGTATATTGTATTATTCCATAATATTATAATATAGATATATACATTAACAAATTATATATACATATATATAAATTATATATATATATATATATATATATATATATATATAATCCGAGCGAAACGTAAGTTATCTCTATTTTATTTCAACTAAAAATCTCATTCATTTAAAGATATGTAATTTTACAATCGTTTTGAATATTTTGAAATAATTAATATACATGGATTCCCCTCAGATTTTACCAATTCGCTTTGTCTTTAAATAGCATCTCATGCAAAAACACATCTGTGATCCCATTCTTTATAAGCTTACCAAAAGCAGTAGGAAACCTATTCTTCACGCATCTTATGTTGTTGTAGAGCACATACACGATGCAGAAGTTGTGGCAATAGTCAACAGGTTGGATTAAACCAGGTAATTTTTTACATAATCAAACTTATATTGCACAGAAAGTAAGCACGTGTTTCAATAAGAGCCATATTACAATTCGTCTTGAATATAAGATTTAGTGAAATTGTCAAAATTCGAAGAATGGGTTCTGCGTGAACTCTCACACTCTTCATCGTGATAGATCTCCAGCTCAACATTGCACAATCGACCTCATATAATATGTCCAGAAACGTGTACAACATCTATTACATTTCTCGCGCCTTGTTGTACATATAAAATGGGATTTCAGTAGATGTAAATTTTGTTTGAAATGAAAAAACGAAAAAGTTAATTTCCTTTCTTAAATCAAAGTCGACAGATCGAATTATATGATGAGTGAATTTTCATATTTAAATTTGATTCAAGAATGATTATTTACACTATCCGACGCGCAGATGGTGGAAATCTTGGGTTGCTAGCATTTACAGTAACATTCGTTTCAAATAATAGACAGGATGTAATATGCTGCTTGTCCAGTAATTAAATTTATATATTCATGAATTAATAATATTATTTCTGAAAAATACAAAGACAAAGAGAAGCATCGGTCTGACACGGAAAACCAATATAGATTCGTCGTATTAAGACGTCACTGTACTATAGATAAACAAAGTTAACAGATTTGGGCGTTGTGTTTATGATTTCCAATTTTAAACATCAAGTTAGTAGAAGGGGAATAGTTAAAGGTTCTTTTTTTACAATACACACTAAAACAATCGTCATTTACAATGACAACTTAAAATTGCATTATATAACAGATATTATGTTTTTTTTAAAAAAAATGAAAAATAGAAAACTTTATAAACATTATTAAAAGAAAAAGGACAAACGTATAAATGATATTTGAAATGAGATAATAGAACAGAACGAAAGAATATTATTCCGGAAATCGGGTGAAGGTGGGATGGTTGTCTAACTTGGTATTTGCAATCTCTTTTCTTATTATTAAAATCTTTCACCTACCTTCGAGGTAGTAAAGTTAAGAATCATGTCTATTGATTTTGTTATATCTATCTGTATATATATATATATATATATATATATATATATATATATATATATATATATATATATATACAGATAGATATAACAATATCAATAGACATGATTCTTAACTTTACTACCTAGAAGGTAGGTGAAAGATTTTAATTTTTCATAATTTAATAAAGTGATAAATAAAATAAAAAAACTGTCTGTATGTTTGTTATTATGGTTGTTATGACTATAGTGAACTTCCTTTAATGAGATTTCTCTTGTGAATGTATCTTTGTAATATGTCTTCTTATTCATGTCTATTTTGGAAAACCTTTCCGTGGAGGACTACGTCAAACGATTCTGTCTGACTCTATCTTCATAAATTACAATTAATTAACATGGCATTTGCATCTAAAATACATATTTTGTTTATTCTCGCGGACGAATAGAGATGTAGAAGAGGGAATAGAAACTGATAGAGTCTAATACGTGATATTTTAATAAATATATTTAGATGTTTATTTAATTTTGTCTTCTTAATAATTCAACATACCAATTGTTTCATCCTTGCCTCTCTTTTCCCATACTTAAAATCTGAACAGTTAAATCTTTGGTAACTAACTATTTCTAATTATCTTATGGTGAAATTCTGACGTTGTACACGCGTTTATATACTGGATCCACACATTGTATGCAGGCTACATAGCAAAGGAAACCAGCACAAAGAATAATTCACATTTCCGCGTGACAATGATATTTTCCGGATATTTTCCAAAATAAACCGTAATAGTGCTCCTTTTCTCTGACCTCTGTCCTCTGTCCTCGAATAACATTTTGCTCATGAACGTGTTCTTAAACGTGCTAAACTTGATCATCGATATATGCACACGCTCTTTTTATAGTCTTTTATTTTTGCACACGGCTCGGCGTTTCCATACGTGTATCCACACTATTACATAATCGCTTATTAATTTTCATTGTGTTTGCTTGGAGGGAACTACAAGACACAATAAAGACGCTGGGAGAAACGGCAACAACTTTATATAATCCATAAATCAAAGGTTACCTTGCAATGGCTTTATGATATGCATGTTTAATAAAAACCTTGTATGGTTGCTTAAGCCAAGTTGTTATCAGTAAGATGCAAATGAATAACTGTCTACATTAACAGGCCATTCTGACTGATTACAAGTTTAGGCAGTCTTTGTCTGCAAAAAGGATTTTTTCTAATTAGATGCATAATTTTAGGTATACAACATCATTAATCACGTGACATCTAGTGCATAGAAATAGTAAAGTATACAATTTTGTTTAGAATACGTGATCAATTCTCGCTGTAACTTTTATTCACACACAGAGCAAAAGACGAGATCAGTTGATCAACTGATGTCATCCAGAAATAAGATAGTAAAATATAATTTAGAATCTAAGTGAGTCGATTACATGTTCATTTTTTTTTTAATTTTCTTCCTATGACGATTGTAACGTTGGGTATGGGGAAGCCAAACCAGCTGCCAACATGGCCCTGGTTTTTATTGAAATCATACGAGATATCTTTTTAGTATCTTTTTTGTTCCCTTAAGTGAAATTGTCTGGATCTCTTTTGCACTTGGTTTACCATGGATATTAGTTAGTTAGGACCTCAGGTTCTTCTTCATAAGCCCTGTGGTACCTATAATAACTGGTATGATTAATATGTCTCTAAGATTCCAGTTTCTTTTCATATCATACATGAGACCTTGATATTTGGTCTGTTTCTCTCTTTCAGCTCTGTTTAGACCTCTATCATTACGGACACTCACTTCAACGGATATTACCACTCTCTTTGACTTATTCCATATAACTATGTCTGGTTTGACAGCAGCATTTTCAAGGTAGGTGGCTGTAGGGATTACATGACGTAATGTATGGGATACAAGTCATTTTCAACTGTTCTTTCAGGTTACTCTTCCCATGACTTGCTGCTACACTGTATGTTAAACTGTTTACAGATGGTCCAGTGAGATACTTACATACTCTATCGTGTCTCGCCCTGTGGTAGCCATCCCTCAAAAGAACCTTGCAACTTGATACCAGGTGACTAACACTTTCCAATTCCGTGTGGAAGAATCTGCATTTGGTGTCATTACTAAGACCTGCCATTATCTTGAATGCATTGGTCATCAATCCCTGATCTTCAGCAGCCATTATGACCCTTTCTTAATCGTGGTGGAGGGGTCCCATCTTTAGCGAGTCCAAGGAACATTTTTGGCTATGTATTCATGGGAGGGTTCCCCCAGAAAATATTTTTCATGCTGATGTTAGCCCCCTTCTTCAAGGTGCATCCTTTGGAAGGTCTCGGTATATTTCTTCCGATTCTTTCTTGCTATTTCTATGGCAGGCTTGTTTAGTGTGTCAGCCTCATCTGTGAGACAGGCCTGACAAAAATGTTTGGCAAGCTGTGTAGCTTATGTTGTTCTGCTGTCTCGGCTTTTGATGTCCATATACTATTGAGAGGGTATGGTTCTGGAAGCTTCTCAGATACGTGCTTGTGTTCACGATTGTTGCCCTATGTTGGTGGTAGATCTCTGAAAGCCCCAATCCTCCTTCTCCCCTGGGCAAATACAATCTTGGTAGACACTAATTTCTATATATTAATTTATGAAGCGTTATAAGCTTCCGTTTCTTTACATCCAGCTGGTTGATGTATTTTTGTCGCCAGTCAATGATAGCAAAGCTGTATGTTATTAGTGGCATAGCAATTTGGTTGCTGGAAGTTATTTTATTTTTATTTGAAAGGTATTTAGCAGATCTTTCTCACGCTCTTTGCCAATCTTCTCCCTCATCTTGGCATGTTGTTTGTTGTCATTTTCGTCAATGCCAAGGTATTTATAAGGATCGTGATCTTCTAGATCCCCGATGTTTATGCCTTCATTTAGCTGCATATTTTCTGTGTCGGCCTTATCCCAGCTCTGAGTGTACACTTGCCACATTTATCCAGGCCAAATGTCATTCCGATATCATTGGAGTAGGTGTGTACTACGTGCAGAAGCTGGTGCATATCGGTGTCAGAGCTGGTATACAGTTGAAGATCATTCATGAAGAAAAGATGATTGATTCTCTTGCTTTGATCTCGATGGCGTCCCTAACTCAAATTGTAGATGCATGAATTGTTATTCAGGAGATTGCTGAGTGGATATATTCCCATACAGAAGAGTAAGGGAGACAAGCTGTTACCTTGGAATAATTATCTTTACCTGATCTTTATTTCAAAGATAATAGTCTGTTCCTGACCTTAACTTGATCTTTACTTCAGGAACATATTGTCCTTCCTCCATTGTCACTTACTGATATGGTGGTTTTCAACATCTGAAGGTGAGCTGCCAGCGTTTGTTTAAATATCGGGTGGATCTTGTATAATTCAAGGCACCGAAGTAACCATGAGTGTGGGACGCAGTCAAATTACTTCTGGTAATCGATCCATGCCATGTTCAGGTGTATTTGCCTGTTCATACAGTCTTCTAAGATGGTCTTATTCACCTGTGTGTTATAATAAACTTCCATGTGAAAATCGGGCGGTCTGTCGGGTTTGATTTTAAAAGAAAATTCTCAGTTCGTCATATCCCAGGAAATAATTGCTTCGGCATGTCACGTTTAAATTTTAAATAGAATTTTTTTATTTGTTTCGATTTAAAATTGCATTTTTATGAAGTTTCTCTATTTCAGTTTAAAAAATCACTTTTGTCAGCTTTTCCAGCTTAATAATAAAAAAAAACCTTTAAATGGGTTGTCATGCGAAAATTGTACATTGTTTTTTTTAGTCAGTTTTTTTCCTTTGTTGTTGTAAAGCTTTACAAAATATTGTCTTGGTGTTCAACGTTTCTGTTGGAAAACTTTAGAGATTGGCCGATGCCGGAGATCCTTCGAGAAAAAAGCTAGGCTTTAGGATTACATTCCGGTTTCCTGCTTCCATGACAATACGAACATGCAAAAATATATATGTAATGTGAATAGAAAATTCACTGTATAACTCGCGTTCTTTGATTGTTCCTATAATCAAAGAGGCTAATTTACAAACCATTATATCTCAATAGTAATGTGCTTTGTTTGGGGTGAATATCAGTACAACAAACATAAATGAACGTGTTATTATCAAATAGTACTGTTATGCATAAGAGTGAAAGTATTTTCTCAGTTTGTCACGTTTGTTTTAAATAGCATTTCATCGGTTTGTTTCGTTTAATTTGTAAATAGCAAGTGCATACCCAATGCATATCTTTTTTCGTCCATGAATTATTCTGTGGTGGGAGTTGTTTCAAAAGATTTATGTCTTGAGGGAATTGGCAATTTCTTGAAAATATTCTGATCTTAAATATTTTCAGCTTTGGTGCAAAACCATTCTATATTTACCAGCACGAAAAATATAAATTATTCATGAAGGCATAACTAATGCTAAAAACGCAACCAAAAGTAAAGTGAATAATCTCATACTCCTGTGATTTGATGAATATCAAGAAACGTGTTATCACACAAAATATATTATGTATAGCATACCCATCTTGAAGAATAATAGTAAATGTAAGAATGTTTGTTCATGCAAAATGTACATGTGTTCTGTGGGTTTCATTTATATCAACTATAATTTGTTTATTTTAATTCTGAAACGAATAATCTATTTTCACTTATTATCTTTATATTGATGATTGGGTGTTATTTTACACATAACTATGAAAATGATATTGCAGCATCATTGCTTTTTCCAAGCTATTAATGTGTCCATCTCCACAATAAATTCGATTGCAGTTGAACTTTAGGCCACTGATTTGATTATCTGATATTTTGGTCATTAAGTTAATTACACACCTTACAGAGAATTCTGGCAAAAGAAATAACGATAATAATATGAAAAACCTAACCTTTAAATGAGTAGTGTCAACTATTCCGACACGTCTATCACCGCAGTGGTCAAAGTCAACAAATGTTCATCGATGTTAATTTAATTTAAATGATGTTAGAAAGAAAACAATCCCTAATTCTGGAGTAATTGCAAGAGAATTGATTACATTAACGTCGATCATATACAGCAATTTTGTCAGTTTTCGAAATCAAACTTAAACTCAGCAAACATATCGATATTTGATTCAGACTAACTTGTTATTTTAGTGGGGGGGGTTCTAAGAGTTATTGAGAGGAAAATAATTATTTTAAGCCTGTTATGTTCATCAAATCTTATCCCGCCTAACAAAACAGAGTGATTGGTACTCAAAGAAATAGAAACAAATGATCGTATACAAGTATACTCTTTGTAAACTGTGAGTGATGAACGTTCACATTAATTTTCAGGCCAGGTAGTGTCGTTTCTGATTTAGAGATTGCACATATCACAAACACACACACACACACACACACAAACAAACACACACACACAAACACACACACAAACACACACACACAAACACACACACACACAAACACACACACACACACACACACACAAACACACACACACAAACACACACAAACACACACACACACAGACACACACACACACAAACACACACACACACAAACACACAAACACACAAACACACACACACAAACACACACACACAAACACACACACACACAAACACACACACACACGCACACAAACACACACACACAAACACACACACACACAAACACACAAACACACACACACAAACACACACACACACACAAACACACACACACACAAACACAAACACACACACACACACAAACACACACACACAAACACACACACACACACACAAACACACACACACACACACAAACACACACACACACAAACACACACACACAAACACACACACACACACACACAAACACACACACAAACACACACACACACACACAAACACACACACACACACACAAACACACACACACACAAACACACACACACACACAAACACACACACACACAAACACACACACAAACACACACACACACAAACACACACACACAAACACACACACACAAACACACACACACACACACACAAACACACACACACACAAACACACACACACACATAAACTTGCTACGCACACCACACAGGCAGTATATTTTGTCCACATTAATTTATTTACAATGTTAGCTTTCACTCTTTCCGTTCAGTCGGAACCAGTGATTCATTTCATTCTGTGTTATATAGTCAAAAATAACAACGCCAACCAGAGGAATAATATATAATATATTACTTACTAAGAATTAGTTATTTCTACAATTTGAGATTAGCAAATTTTATATTTTAAGTTTTTTTTTCTCTATTCCAGTTTATCTTGTTCATTGATATTTTGAAGACTGCATTCTTGTATCGTTTACGGCTATTCTACTTACTGGGGCAACGCTGGGAATAGCCTCCTTTCGACCGGGTTCTTGAATGAAAAATAATATAAGTAGTTAAATCTAACTTATAAATGTTAGTCCGTTCAGTTAAGCACTGTTAGGAGACTTACTATGGTTGAATGCCATGTTCATATTGATAGGATTTCTTTCTTATCATATCATGTAAAGGTATAAAATGCTCTCATTGGTTGGATCATTCGAAATTGTATATTGACTTTTGTTCTGAGGTTCGAATCGTGCAATCGACTTACATAGTTATATCCAAACTGGTGGTTTGGAAGAATCAAACTTATATGTATGTAAATAATAATTAAATATTTGTTATCAAATATATTTTATATATATGATGATTGCAACGTCTTATCAGACGATTACCACTCCCTTAGACACTTAAAGTCCATGAGCCCAAAAATGACTTCCATCGTCAAAGGACCAGTTTAATATACAAATGCCTGAGGGAGTATCTATACACAGATGATGTTACAGAGTCTTAGCTTTGTACGACAGCTAAGTGTCTCTCTCGGTTCAAAATGTTGAGATCCAGCAACAAGCAAGAGCAAGATAGCCAGCAACAAGTTAAACTGCAGACCAGTTTAATGTGGGTAGTGGTCTCGCGCTTTATGTTTTTTTTAATCAGAGATTTGCTTCTCCTAGAAAGGTTGCCTTCACCACAGCTTACTAGAGCACCCTCCACCCCAACACATACATACATACACACGCACGCACACACAAACACACACACACACATATATATATATATATATATATATAGGAGGAGCAGGTAGTTTGCAGGTAAGCATTGATGGTAAATAAATGTGGAAGAGTATAAAAAGTGTATAGCAATATATGGGGACTGTGTTTTAAAATGATGTGACGTATGGATAAAAATGGACAAACCAAAGAGCGTCATGCAGAGCTTGTTTTTTCTTCATATATCCATTTATTTTCCAGATAAATCACAAATATAAAACAATACAAAAGACTTACTGTTTGAGATTTGAAGAGTATAATCTCAATATAAGAAATAAAGAGGTCAAAAGAAATGTTTAAAAAAATGGAAAATTTTGCCGATACGTCACATCATTTTAACAAAAATAATTATTTATATTTATGTCTCGGCAGTAGAGTGAAAAGCATATTTTATCTTTCTTTTATTAATATTATAGGAATTTTTTCCTTTTTTCCCTTGTACGCATTTTTGTGAATTATTCCATGGGTTTCTGCCTTTGGATTATTTTGGACCATCTTCCAATTACGGGATTTCCTTGGACTTTACTTGTGCAAATGGAAATTCAATTAACTTTCTTGAAGTTATATATTTGGATTTTACCGTTACTGGATTATTTATCTTCCACCAGACTATCCATTCACGTGTAATCACCTTTTTCTTCACCATATTCTTTCTGCTTCACTTTTTTGTTATCAAGTAAGATCTTTGACTTACTTGTTGTTTCATCAAATACTTTTGCATGTAAAATCCGATCCCGCATTTTGCTAATTCCTACACTCTGATGAGAAGGAAAGTGTTTCTTTGAAACTCCGCGGATTAAGGACTATCCACTTATCTAGTGTTTCCTTTTCAGATTAAATATGTTTTAACTCACTCAAAGTGTTTTTAGCATGTTTTATTAACTGTTTGCTCGTATTATAAGCTCTATTTCCTATTTGGTTTTATCGAGCTTTTACATCTGGCTGAGATAACTTTATAAATATTAATTCTTTAATATTTATAATATACTTTAATTTTACCATCTTGGATCATTTTGGTAAATTTATTTGTAATTTTTATTTTTGTTATATATATATATATATATATATATATATATATATATATATATATATATATATAGCATATCACACATTGATGAATGCTGCTTGTATCTATGCTTTAGCATATGAAACCAGAAAGATGGCGTACGTCATCTTAGACTGGATCACAGTAAATCTGAGGAAAGCTGAAAGTGTTCGAATAACTCATCTCTTAAGCCGTTATGTACGATCTATACTCTTAATGTAAAAACACCACTTTGTTTCTTAAAGGTTGTATAATATGGTAGAAGTGACGAATATATAATTTTCTGGAATTTGTTTCTGACACTATGCTATGCATTTATGTTGCCTTTCTTTTTTTTTCTTTTTTTGTATTGTTTACGCGCGGATAAAAACAAGCGATTTATTTAATCGACTGGCTGTGGATAAATGTCGTGTAGCACAAATTGCAAACATGTACATCGCAGGTACGAGAGAATATGTTGCACAATATTGGCTTACTCCCTCTCTCTCTCTCTTTTTCTATCTCTCTTCCTCTCTTTCACTCTCTTCGTCTCTAATTCTGTAAATCTCTTTCTCTTTTTTTCTCCATCTTAAGCACTGCATTTTTAGGTAAACCCTGTTATAGACGATTTTATCCGAAAATCCATCACAGTATGTAAATATATAGACATTTGAGGAGGTCCCTTGCAGGAATCCTTCCCATGGGCCAAAGGGTTGAACTACCGACTACTCACAATGGTTTCAGGTTCAAACTCTGGTTCGGAATGAATGATAGTTTAGCCGCACTGAGGAGATGAATAAAGCGAAATAGTCTATTCTTGGGGGACTTATAGATTGGCGCCAAAAAGAAAGTCCGCCCTTGTCACTTTATCAAAAACCGCAAAATAAAATTAAATTGATTGTTATTCTTTAAACAATCTAAATCTTATTTTATTCTGTCTTTTATTCCTCTTTAATTTTAACTGTTCATATTTGACTTTTAAATCAAGTATTGGTGTTCACGCCAATTTAAAATATTAACTTTAAATCGAGAAAACAAAAAGAAATCCACACAATTGAAAATGTTCTATTTAAATGTAACCTTAGAGCATTAATGTAACACAAATACAACAGGAACACAATGAACTAGTTAATATTTAGTAGCATATCACTTTTGCAATTTGAAAGCCTCCAATTTTTTTTGCATTCCGTAAATTTGTCTGCGGCAATACTCCGGTAGCAGGGTGTCTCACTTCTTTATTTTATTTCTCCAAAGTTCTTCTATATTCGAAATTCTATCATTGCGTAGCTGTTGTCTCATGTAATGCCATACGGTTTGATTGAGTTCTGGAGATTGTGCAGGCCAATTCAAATATGGAATATCATGCTCTTCGATGAACCTCTTGACATTGCCAGTTGTGTGAATAGAAGCATTATACTGCACGAAAATTTGGTTATCATCCAAATTCCGTCGAAAGTAGAGTAGAAAATGCTTAATCAATATATTAATGTCTTGGTCGAATTAATTCGATCTTGATACAAACTATGTCCTGGACCATTGCCACTAATAACGCCATACACTGAAACTGAATCCTCACTATCTTGCTTCGTTGAAATTGTGCACCTAGGATTAAATTCTTCGTCCTTCCTTCGTCGGACTGCCTAGTCTATTCAACTTGCTTTTGTCGCTAAAAATTAATTCAACCAATATGAAGAGTCATTATCTTCACTGAATTTGACGGATTTAAGAAGGCGTTTTTTGTTCTTTACAGAAATTATTGGCTTGCATCTTGCAACACAGCCTTGTAAATTAAATTTCTTCAATCTGTTCTTTACTGTATAAAAAGACCACTTTTTAACAAACTTTTTTTTTTACTCAAATTAATACATTGTTGTTAGATCTGAGGGGCCGTTTCAAATCTGTTTCTGAGGTTATCGATCTTGATAGCATTATCTTCACTATAAAAAGTGATTTAATGCAACCAGGAATAACGAACACTGCAGGCGTTTTTGTGTTTTTGCGCAATCATTTGTACCGTTTTCTAATCACATTTCAATCTCTGGCCTATTTACCAATTGGATAAGCCAGAAAGATTAATAAGCTCCTGACAATTACTAAAAGAAAGTCGAGGGATATGGACAAAATGTTACGTTGTATAACCTGGAACAACAACAACTGTGATTAGTGTGCAAGCCTTTTTCTAGTCGCACACAAACGCACGCGTTAACATTTCAAGCCACTTTTCTTGTCATACACATACGCGCACACAAACATACGCGCGCACGTACACACACGTAGATATATTCACGTTCACGTACTTACACTCACATTCATGTGCATACACACACTCGCTAACATATACACATGTACGCACACATACGCGCACATGTACGCACACATGGGCAACGTCAATTCCCTTTAAAGGAAATCCGCACGTGCGCGAAGGACACCGGAAACAACTACAAAAGCAAGAGACCTAAGCTTTTTCCTTCTTTTCGATTCGGCTCCCGACCTCAGCGGTCGACGGACCTACCGCTTCCTTCGGGGCGCGCTTCACGTCCCCTGCTACTATGTGTGGGACAATAGCCAACTGACAGTAGGTACACCTAACACGCTTTCTCTCTCCATAGCCTGGATTGACTTTCTCACTCTCTCTCTCTACAACAATAGACTTTTCCTCTCACCAGCTAACAGCATGAGACGCACGCTAAACTAAACACGTGCTGTACCCTTTTCATTCATTTGTTCCTTCATGAAATAAATTCTAGTTCGTTTATTTCAATTTAACAGGTTGTTTGTTTCTTTCTCAATTCAATTAATTTTTCCCTGTTTTGTACGACTGGGTGATATATATAATATACCACCAGTCCGCTATATTAGAGAGGCTTTGTTGCCTAAAAAGTGGATAATTTTAAGCTCATTTTAAGCTCATTTGATGCTGGTGAATATTTTTTTGATTTCTCAAATTACAGTTAAGTTTTTTTTTAATTGACGTGAACACACTGGGATACTTGAATTAAAAGTCAAATATGAATTTGATAGGTTTTCCCAAGGATAATAACTATCACACTATCTTCATGCATTCATTGAACTGGAAAGAGAGATATAACACCTAAAATTAATACAGTGCTAAGAGAGGAAGAGATGAGGAAATATATTAGAATTGTTAACCAGTTTGAATGAGTTTACTAGAAACATGTGAAAAGTATGCTAAAACAAAGACAGTTTCATATTTCTTACTCAAACCTCAGATGCAGCTCAGACATAGGAGGAAGCTTGTTTTCACTAAATAAGATTTAATTAGAAAAGAATCGTAATTTGTCTTAACAGCTCTATAAGTAGCATTTATGTATGTATGTTAAAAATAAAGCATATGAAATTTTAATTAACAAATAATTTAGTGTGATTAACCGAATTTTCGGAAGGTGGTGTTATTTTTAAAAAGATCAACAATGAATTAATCATTTTGTATTCTATTTAAAAATCGAGATTCTTCGTGAACTCGTTAATTAAATACGAAACAAAAAAAAATATTTCTAGACACTAAAGTAAAATACAACAAATAAGAAACTAATACAATCTTTTTTTCTCGTCGCTTAACAAGAATTAAGTGGCTTTCACCGACGGCGTATTGACAATGATTTACGAAAGGAAATTCTTAATTACAAATTCGCAGCCTTAGCAAAATCTAAAATTGTCGCCCACCAAAACGATAATTCTTTTTTAATTTATCGTTTCCTATTGTGTTCAAGAAAATCGCTGATCCATCATTGGAATCGTAAAGCCGTTTTTGTTTGTCTGTTGTTGTTTTTTTTTACTCAAATTAATACATTCGGTGGGATGAATAACATTTCGGCTAATTTAAGTTGAGTTCTCTCGTGCTACTCCTTCATACCCACGCCAAATCATTAGAACATTTATAACAATCATTTAGTTCATATAAAGACTACGTTAAACCTCGCGATGTCTGGGAAGAGTATTTGTAACGAAATAGAGTATATGAAACCCCAATATTTCAATTGATATGTCTAGGAATCGCCTTGATGTACGGTTTTTAGTTCTCATAATTTTAGTTCGTACTTTCAGCGATAGTTTTGCTATCCTCTCCGTTGTTTTGTTTCTGATTTCCTTATTTTCGATTTTTATTTATTTATTTTTTTAACAACAAACAATCTTGTATCGATCTTGGTTTATGTGATTCAATCTTTGAAGGGCCTAATGATTTTTAATTCATTTCTCCTGATCATTATTCTAATTTTGTAATCATAGGATGATTATGGGGTACAGTTAGAGTATGAATAATGATTCAAATGAGTGACACAAAAGCAGATATCCCTAAATGAGTTGGATAAAAAAAACAGAAACAAAACAATGTTCAGAAAGAACCGGAATCAGAAAAAAAAACTTAATTGCACGATGAAACGAATAAAAATGTTAAGAGTATGTTGTGACAATAGATACACCAATGTAATCTTCTTCTTCTTTCTTCTATCTTCTTCTATCTTCTATTCTATCTTCTTCTATATAAATAAAATGAACTCATTTTTCCCCGACAGATTTTGACATTAATAGGATTAAAAATCAAGATATTTCATGCAAATATAATATGCACAAACGGCAGAACAATATCTGAGGTGTGTTATAGGCTAATTATTTCTCAAATTCCTCGATAATCTTAGATTTCTATACTTTTTCTGCTGAGAAGTCACGGCCAAAATCGGTTAAGATCAATGGAAGTGGTAAAATATTTACTCTCTCATGAATTCCTCCTCCCCCTGCCACCACTTAACACCGTTTGGGGATCGTTCACAAGGAACAGTTGAGAAGAGAACACCGGTTTGGCTTCGTAGTTCTTTCATGTAAAGTTATTTAAAATCACTAAACTAAGCTGCAGTGCTCTGTGGCGTAGTGGTTAGCGTGCTGGACAATTAAAATTATATTTTCACGTTCGCGCCGACCTACCGTAGTCGTTTTTTTTTTCCTAAACAACTGGAATGGACTTTTCTTGGTGGCCGAACTGTTAACGTTGCAGATGCTTCTTTGTTTTTTTTCACACTTTATTCTCCTACTTTTACTCATAACTCCGGGTTTGATACTTCCTACTTACCTACCATAACATTTTTTAAAACTCCCCCCCGTCCCGGAAACAAACACTCGGGCAACGCCGGGTACCCCCGCTAGTGAGATAATAAAATAACTCGATAAAGTGATAGATCGGTTAAGCATTGGACTCGAAAATTTGGCAAGCCAAACCGAAAGAAAACAAACAAGGGAAATTAAAGAATTTTAATTGCTTTTTTTTTTTACAAGGTGATCACCAATTATCAAGGCCCGGAATCAACTCAGGGATAAGAGTTATTGCATGTACAGTACGTTAGTATGGGGGTTTAATAAAAATGTCTACTTAAGGGGGCGGTTAATCAGGAATTTGTTTACGTTGGACTTGAAGATATCCAGGTTGTAGTCAGGTGGGAAGCAAGCACAGGAACAGAGTTCCACAGGCGTGCAGTTCTAAGAAAGAAGCTTTGTTCATGGAATCTACGTTTTGATTTAGGCACAGATAAAGAGTGGGGAAAATGTTTGACAGTGGTTTCAGCTAGACGGGTGCTTTTTGTAAAATATTTGCGAGGTGGGACTAGAGATTGTAGCTCAGATGAGCACCTGCCATGGAAATAACGATAAAACATATACAGGCTCGCAACGTCTCCTCTATGGGAGAGAGGTTGCAGGGAAGAGAAAAGGGCATCTCCCACTAAGCCACGAAGTCTATTTTGTACTCTGTCAAGGCAGGATAGGCTATTTTTAGCAGCTCCTGCCCAGATATTGCAGCAGTATTCCATCCTTGGGCGTACTTGGCTTTTATGATTATATGATTATATGATTATGATTAAGAAAATTGCATCAGTAGTGAGATATCTTCTTCAGTGGTAGAAGGATCCCACCACCTTTCCAGTGACCTTGGCAACAGACTTGATGTAAGTGTTCCATTTCAGATCAGGAGTAAAGGTCAAGCCCAGAAGCTTGTCAAAACATGGGACTTCTCCTAGATGAGAGCCATCCATTTCAATTGATGCCAGATGGGGATCAGAGCGTTGATGATGTAAAGATAGGAGCTTGGTTTTAGATGCATTAAAGGTAACCAGTCACCTCTTCCCCCACTGAACCACGTGCTCGAGATCAGAGGAGAGAGAATCAGAGAGAACTTTGTCATTTGATGTGTGTCCGTAGATGGTCGTGTCAGCAGCATAGATGTCAACGAATGATTTAAGTATGTGTTTAGGGAGGTCATTGATGTAGATCAGGAAGAGAGTTGGGCCCAGGATTGACCCCTGAGGGACTCCAGCATTAATACTGTGGGCCTCTGATTTCTGACCATCAGCCACTACTTTTATGAGCCTATCGGAGAGAAATGATGTAATGATTGAGAAAACATTACCAGTGATACCGTAGCTACAAATCTTGTGAAGTAGGCATTTATGCCATACCTTGTCGAAGGCCTTTGATATGTCAAGAGCAATTGCCCTAGAAAGGAAGCCTTTGTCAAGAGATTCACTAATTCTATGATATATAACCGTTAGTACATCTGCTGTAGATCTGGCAGAACGCAAACCATATTGCCTGTCACTAAGAAGATTATTTCTGCTCAGGTAGTTGACTACTTCTCTATTCAATATGAATTCCAGCAACTTACTCAGGAGGCACAGAAGACTTATTGGTATGTACTGAGAAGGAGATGACTTATCACCTGAATTCTTAAATACAGGACATACTGGGTTTTCAGGGTGTTGGGAAGCACTTCTCCTTAGGGCAACGCTTAAACAGTTTTGTAAGTATGGGGGCAAGTTCTAGTTGAAGCTTTTTCAGCACTATAATTGGAATGACGTCAGGGTCAGTTGCTTTACTGGAATCAAGGTTCTTGATTAGCTTGGCGACCTCACGCACAGATATTTGTATGTTGCATAGCAGGTTGTCTGTTATAGGAGGAAATACAGGGAGTTGATGGCCTTCGTCGGATAGGATAGAATTAGCTGCAAAGTTCTTTGCAAATAGTTTGGCCTTGTCTGACGCTGACGAGATGACCTCAGGTCTATTGGTGAATGTTGGGATAAAACGCACGCTTCTGTTCAGAATCCTGTATCTATTTGCCAGAACTGGTGGGAACCAAGCCGCTGCTCAGCTATTTTAGATTTAACCGACTGAGCATATAGCTCTCTTTCATTTTTTATTACTCTTTTACAGTGGATGGTGTCAGTCCTGAAAGCAACTTTAGTCTCAGTGCATCTATTTAGTTGGTAGCTATGGAAAAAGTGATTTCTGTGCGCGATGACAGCAGCACATTCTCGGGAGTACCATGGCTGGCTGTTAGGTTTTTGTTGGAACTTTTTCGAGGGTATGAATCGGTCTATGCCTACAATTAACCATTCGGTCAGGATTGATACTATAGAGGGCACATCCTTTTTAAACATGGAATGCAGGCGTAGATCAGATATAAATGTACGGAAGCTATCCCAGTCAGGCGTAGAGTATCGATAAACAGTACAGTGAAGAGGTGCGTCTGAAGACTTAGTACATTTCATTTTTATTTTAACTGATACAACTGAGTGGTCGGAAGATCCCAGAGGAGACAAAATGGAACATGAACACAGCTCAGGGGAATTTATGAGAAAAGGGTCTAGAAGGCTAGCGTACTGACCGGAAGTATCGGGCACACAGGTGGGTTCCCGGACAATCTGGGTGAGGTCATAGGCATTGGCAAAATCATAACAGAACCTGCCCTCATCATATCTCTTGTTCGAGTTAGTCAGCCATTCCACATTGTGGACATTGAAATGTGGATGTTAGCCGAAGGATGAGCAGACAGGATATGGTCCATTTTCTCAGATATACTCTTAAAGATAGTAACTCCGCTGTTGTGGGGGCGATAGAGGGCAAATATAAATGCAGTGGTGTAAGCAAGTGCATCCCGGAAGCACATATAAGGTAAATTAGGGTTTTCACTAGAGATATCCCTGGAAAGCCATCTTTAATCTAGGCACATCTACCATGGCCATGGCGATCTTGATTTAGATGTTAAGTTAGAGTATCCTTTAATTATGAACTCGTCTTGGGAAGTGGTCGGCCCTATGCCAGTTTCCCTTACGAAAATATGTCCAGTTTTGTCTCCTGTAATTGGGTTTAAACCTCTGGAAGGTTGAAACGTAGACCCCTGATGTTGGACAAGGAGACATGGTAGTAGGGGTCTACGTTGGAGGATGGGGTTCTAGGTGTATTCGTGCTTTTTTCTAGAGATATTTCATGTTGACGATTTAGGATTTGTGGACCAGTTCGACAGACTTGGTTAGAGCAGGACATAGAGGGAAAGTAAGAGAGAAAAAGACAGGAGTTTTGTAGCACATGATAAGGTAAAGCCGTAAAAATTACCTACTAGTATGGCATCGAGAGGCCCATCAGAAACTACTGGATGGTCCAGAATCCATTCATTAGATGGCAATACATCAGCTCCAGTACTTTGCACCTGCTGATCGGACAGCCTCCTTAGTGGTTAATCCAAGGTTCGGTCCCTGACTATCAGGCGGATAACGTCAGCCCAGATGAAACGTTTACCTCCAACACCCTACTAGTGATATGGCCGCAAGGATAGACATAGAAACAGAAAAATCCCGACATCTCAGGCTACTGTTTACGAAGTAGTGCCGACCTGAAAAGCGGCGTTTTCTTCACCCTTTGTCAGGAAAATCACCCATTGGAAATGAGGACTGGGGCACAAATAAAGAGAAACGAGAGTAACGAGAGCTGCCGATAACGCATCCACAATGCGTTGTCTACTCTCAATTAAAAAAATATGTGCGTATGTGTATATGCTTATATATATATGTATATGTATATGTATGTGTGTATACTCCTATTTTCATATTTCTCTCTCTATGTTTATCCTTATATTTATCATTTATTTTCCATTTTATTTGTGTATATGCATGTATTTCTGTATATGTGCATGGATGAGTGCATGTACATATGTATATATGTTTAGATTGCGGACAGGCTTTATGTCTATATAGACTTCCTATCGCTATCTCCCTTTTTCACTCTTAGACACACAAACACACGCACGGGCATGCGTACACAAACACACACAAACACACACGTGAAAAAAGAATCATACACACGCACACACATACGCAACCCACAACATCTGCCCTAACATACAGACACACACACACGGCGTGCGCGCACACACACAAACATAAACATGAGCAATACGAAATATACACACGCAACGCACAACCTTCATCCTAACACACACGCACGCACCCACTGATACACACACACATCAAAAAGGAAAAAAGTCATAAAAACTCATTAAAATATTCAACAGATAGATGCAGTACTTTCCAGACCACCAAATGATCTTTGCTCTAAACGACTGAACCCTTGACCTACCCTATTGGGGGCACAAAGTCTCAGATAGGCATTTGCAGAGAGAAAATGGTTTCCACAAATAAATTACAGAAAAGTGAACTAAAAAAATGTATACAAAAATATCTGTAGAAGGTTGAACAAGGCTTGAAACGCGTTATAACAATACTTTTTTTCATATTAAAAAATGATAAACGTTTGAAAAACCTATAATTGTTGATGGCTACACTTAAATATACACCTTCTTCTCTCGTTGGAACCACACAACCATCACATTATAAATATACATAATATATATATATATGTGTGTGTGTATGTATGTGTATGTGTGTGTACACATATATGGTCTGCTTGTGAGATAATAAAATTTTTCATATGCTCTTGTAATGCTAAGTTGCATAAAGGTGTTTACTTTTGTCAAAATCTGATTCTTTAATCAGATTTTGTATCATCAATTTTCGACACTTATCGGAGGTATTTCGATACAAAACCTCTCTAGCGCCACCCCTATATACATAAAGTATATTTGGATGAAATTTTAAAAAAATCAGCTAAGTATTTTCAGAGTCCATAGGAAACGAAGTCAGATCAGTTATTTCGAGTGTTTATTGGTAATTTTTTTCGGGAAAAGAGAACGCAACCCCAGTGTTTAGCCATCATTCTTTTCTTGCAATTGATTTCCTCGGGTTACAAGGAAAAGGACAATCATTGACACACCATTAACTTTCTTCCGCTTCACACCTAGTTAAATTAAGTAATAATAACTATTCCAATTAAGACATGCCACACAGTAAAGTGATTCATGTGAGTTTAACACGAATAGCGGATTTCATAGAATGAACGAGAAAATTAACCTTTCCAGCTACAGTTCTGAAATTCTCAAATGTTTCCGACAATTATCCATACAATGGTTTCAGAAAATGTATATAGATACTACCGATATAATAAATTTTCTTCTTAAACTGTCGTATTACGTAGGCGGTCACGTAGGAAAACATTTAATTCTAATTTTATTACATCTAGTGATATAAATATGAATAAGAAGAAAATGGCGCCCTTTTCAAGCAGAACAGCTTCATTTTAGTTTTACAGTATTGAACGGTGTAGTATTACGCCATCGGATTCAGGGTATTGCTATTATAATGTAAAGAACACACAGAAAGGGTTGTAATCCACTGAACTCCTTCTATTACACTGACAAAAAATATATATAAATAAAAATATATATATAAATAAATATATATATATAAATAAATATATATACATAAAAATAAAAAGGTTATGTAATTTTTTCTTTTTTTTACATAGGCGCCACCACTTATCAAGGCCGATAGGCCACTCAAGGATAAGGGTTAAAGAGTGTACAATAGTCAAAAGGACAATATAGTAATCGATAGTAATGGAAGTTCGTTAAATTTGTTAACTTAAGTAGAACGGCTCATCAGAAACTTGTTCACGTTGGACTTGAAGACAACCATATTATAGGCAGCTGGAAAGCAGGAAAACGGAAGACAATTCCACAGGCGTGCAGTTCTAAGAAAGAAGCTTTGATCATGGAATCTATGTTTAGATTTAGGCACAGATAAAGAGTGGGGAAAATTATTGATAATGTTTTCAGCTAGTCTAGTGTTTCTTGTGAAAGTTTGGCGAGGGGGGGCATAGATTGAAGCTCAGTCGAACACTTTCCATGAAAATAACGATAAAGTAGAGAAAATGCTTTTAAAAAGACACGTAATCACGTAAGCAGGATTTTTTCCTTCTTTTGACACGATAACGAGTAACGTTCTTATTTTTTAATATTTATCTATTTATCAATTTTCGAACGAGTGTCACGTGCAAGTGGAGAATGAAAAAAACAGAGTTATGCAAAATTTGTGTCGAGAATTGTCGAAAGTTCAGACTTTTTTTTTGGGGGGGGGCTTTCATTATAATAAGAACGTGAATTTATGAGGTGAATTTATGAGGTGAATTTATTCGACACAATATCATTAAACTCAAAAAAAATAATTAAAACTGACGTGAATTAAGATTAAAGTTAAGGTGTTTTTATGGACCTTCACCCCTTTTAAAAAACCTTGTTAAACTTTGTGACATATTTACATTCTATGGAGATCAGGCGCGAACGAACACCCAATAATTTTATTATACCATATTTCTTCAAACTGAAACATAATTATCAAAGTATACTTACGCAAATAGGTATGAAAAGAAGTTTGTGCCATATTTCCATGGAGTACAGGCGCGAACGCAGACCCCACAATTGTATTATCCCATCCCTAGTTAAGTTGAAACATACTTATCAAAGTATTTTTATGTACATATATATCAAAAACCCTTGTAAACGTTTTTTATTTATTTTTTATTTCCATACTTTGGGGACGAGGCGCGAACGCAGACCCCACTATTTTTATGAACCACCGTTCTGCCAGATCAAACATACCCATTCCTGATCCTCGATACATCTTCTATTATTATATGTAATCAGTTTTTGTAAATAGTCAACCATATAGGAGCCTATTCGTGAACACACACACACACGCACGCGCGTTCAGCTTTATATTATAACTAGCAAAAGTACCCGTCGTTGACTGCGTTCAAAAAAGCCTACAGAAAATGGACTCTGATTTATGAAAGTATGATAGGTTATGAAAAGGAAGGGTTGTAAAGAGATAGTTTCGAATTTGGGGGTATCAAAACCAAAGCAAAATATGATGAAAGTAAAAATAAAATAGATAAACCCCATAATTTATTATACCATACCTGTTCACACTGAAACACTTATCACAATATTCTGTGGATCTATATTAAAAAAACTTGTAAAACTTTGTGACATATTTCCATTCTATAGAGGTCAGGTGCAAAAGAACACCCCATAATTTTATTATACCACATTTCTTCAAACTGAAACATAATTATCAAAGTATACTTACGCAGATAGATATGAAAAGTCTTTATTAAAGTTTGTGCCTATTTCCATTCTATGGAGGCCAGGCGCGAACGCAGACCTCACAATTTTATTATACCATCACTATTTAAGTTGAAACATACTTATCAAAGTATTCTGATCTGCATCTATATCAAAAATATTTGTAAACTTTTTTTTTTGTAATTTTTAATTTTTTTATATCCATACTTTGTGGACCAGGCGCGAACGCAGACCCCACAATTTTAATGAACCACCGTTCTGCCAGATCAAACATACCCATTTCTGTGTCTCGATATATCTTCTATCATTATATGTAATCAGTTTTTTAAGATAATCAACCATATAGGAGCTCATTCGTGACCACACACACACACACACACACACACATTCAGCTTTATATTATAAATATAGATATATGTGTGTGGAGGGTGTATGTGTGTGTGTGTTATACTACGAATCTACTTTAAACTTTATAAGAAAATATAATATATTATAATTATATTCTAAATAGATGAGTGTCTCACGAGAAAAAACCTGCGATGTTTATGTATATATATATATATATATATATATATATATATATATATATATATATATATATATATATATATATTGTGTAATGAAAGTTGTTAGTTGAGACAGGTCATTGGTACCGTCGGTTTCAAGCCCGATAATAAGGCCCGTTTAAGGTATCCTTATCAAGCTCTCTTCAGCCAATATTCGATAAGATAGACGAATATTGGCTGAAGAGAGCTTGATAAGGATACCTTAAACGGGCCTTATTATCGGGCTTGAAACCGACGGTACCAATGACCTGTCTCAACTAACAACTTTCTGTACACAAAATATAAGTACGCTCTTAAAATTTGGATTTTCCTTTTAATTGAGCACTCTGCTGGAATTCTTTTTCCAAAAAAAACTAATCATATATATATATATATATATATATATATATATATATATATATATATTTAGTGGAGATGGTAATTAATAAAAAGTGAAGAAAGTGCTTAATACTGTTGTAGAGCAAATATGCGTTTTATTTTTTATTACCGTATCTTTCTGTTAAGTTACATTATTGTTTCGGCTACACGGCCGTTTTTTTTTTGGCCGTCTGTAGCGTCCTCAGACTTTTACAGAAATATATATGTGTGTGTGGGGGTGTTTCTAACTTTTTTTTACATATATATATATATATATATATATATATATATATATATATATATATTATAAAATATATATAAAGAAAATTTTTAATAAAATATTATTCATAAGTTATCCAGAAACATAAGATAAAGTTGTTTTATTCGTTTGGAAAAGTAGATAAACATAAAGATGTTGGTAATTGGTGGTTATTAATTTAGTATTATAAACAGAGAAAGTATTTGTATAACTAAAGGCACCAAATGTAGTAGTAGTATTAGTAGTAGTAGTGATAGTGTTAATCGTAATAGTAGAAATCAAATCCATACTCCTATAATTTATTTGTGTGTATTGATATATGTATATTACCAACCCTTTTTTCTATTTATTTAAAAACAGAATTTAACTTTGTTATATTCGGGTCGTAGAATTGCATTCATTTGCAAAAAGATCTTGCTAATTCGCATTACCTTTTAAATATTTATTTTAATTAATTCTCTATTAGTTTTTTTCGGTTTTCTTATAGAATGATCATCTTTAGTTTACTAATACGTGTAATTATCTTCATACAGATATTCTACATAATTTATACTTGCGTAATATGTGCGTAAAAAAGTTATATTAAACACAAACCTACGCCCTAAAAAACGGGCCTCAACTCTAATTAGGCCCCGTTTCTTAGTGTTTTGTCTGAATGAAATGAAACTTTGGTCATAACTAGTTTATTCTATTCAAAACATCACATCAAAACACTAGGGTATTTGGTCTTTTTTTCTCCGTTCTACAGCATATGTTCTAGATGGTCTCCATTTAGCTTTTGTATTTTGGGTCAACCTGTATATATATATATATATATATATATATATATATATATATATATATATATATATATGTGGGGGGGAGGGTTTAAAAATTTCACCTTCCAAACTCCTTCGTTATTTCATGGTTTACAGATATGAAACTTAATATATAGGGTATTCGAACCCATGTGAGACTTTATATTCGGGTTTTATCCGGGGAACGTCGGTACAAATCTGTGAAAATTTAAAAAAAAAATGAAATTTGCCAGGTGAAGGTCGAACGACGGCATTAGGAATATGCATGCCTAACATAAAAGCTATTGGTTCCTGTTTTAATTTTTAGCTTCGCAGCGAACATGTCATCATGCATTAACGTCAAATGAAAAAGTAAATCGTAAGCTAAACAATTAGGTTTCGTTTCTCGCTGGTGGCACACGAGTCATTTTTTTTTTTTAATTTTTAAATCATTATTATATATTGGGTCCAATATAATATAATAATAAATACGATATTTGCATTACTCAGAATATCATATTTAAGCGTATTTTACGAATGGTCAATGCCGGGCGAGCTGCTAGTATAATATAGATACGCTGTAAAATTCTAACGTCGGTTTAATTATTTCTTCAATTTCTTTACAGCTTGCTACATTTTCATTTAGTTTTTTTCTGATGTTTTTTTAGTATTTGCTGTCTGTAAATCGTTTAATTTTACTAAAAATATTTTAAAAGAGAACATTAAAACTGAGGTAGAACATAGATTCTCGTCTTTGTGTTTCATCATTCTTTGTTATAGAAAGTGAATCTAACTCCTTAAACTGAAAACGTCTGCATATCTCAATCATCTGTTTTTTTTTATTTGCTGTTTGATTTACAAAATACGTATTTTATTTTCGTTACAAAACGAGAAAATATTATTTTCTAAGATTATTTTATCTTTAAACATTAAACTGTAAATTCCTTATCTAATTAAATTTCGTAATGCCGTTTCGTATTTTTGCAAATATATTCTTTAAAGTCCTAATAAAATGAATTTAATGCAGTGAAGTCAATAAAGGTATACAGTCCAAGTCAATGAACCTATATAAGTGGCTAATTATGGTTATTATTTACAACTAAAATGTATTTCCTCTGTACATCTTTTATTGGTTTTAATATAGAGATCTGAGTTAAGGTATTATTTTTTTAATTTCTTCTCTATATACGCTGGTGTTCGAATCGATAAGATATAACTGAGAGTATAGGCAGAAAGGACAATAAAATCAGTGGTTTAAAGTAGCTTAATGTTCTGTTGGTTAGAATAGATCGCTAAGATTTCCTCGACTTTTCGTGAAATAGTTGGCTGTAGAGTCACTCTAGGTTTTGTTAATGATTAGGGGTTAGCATTTATATTTTAAGCTCATTTACCTGTTACATATTAGGAAATCTCACTGACAATTAAATTAGCAAAGAAAATTTGACAAGGGTCAAACATAGTACATGATAAGTTAGATTCGTAAAGTACAATCATTGGATTTAAGAAAAAATAAGTAGAACTGTAGACAAAACAGATTTGAATGATTAAGAATGACGTCATGTTTTCCAGCTGAGAGAAACAACGCTTTTCAAAAAAAGTCTAATACAATCTAAGAGAAATGATATTTGAATGCTTTGTCTGTATGCATCACTCATTTCAGTGAGAAGAGTAGGTTTAGTATAACTAATCAGTTAAAGGTTCATCTTACACCTGAGTTAAAGGTATATCTTACACCTGAGTCCACTTATTCAAAATAAATGTGGGTGTGCCAGAAGGGTCAATCCTTGGACCTATATTATTCCTAATAATTATAAATGACCTCCGTGATAAAATAAACTCTGGGATGGCTACATTAGTTGACGGCACTTTGCTGTATGATTAAATTTGAGAGGAAAAAATGGCAAAAATCTTAAAGAAAAACCTCCATTCCTTAGTGAAATGTGAGCCGCAAATAAATAGTAACGTTCAATGCTTGAATGGATGAAGCTTCATCTCTTTAATAAACTACAAGAAACCTTCTCAAGCACAGATTGTTAATAATATGCTAGATGAAAGTACTTCAGCCAAACTTCTAGGCTTATAATTCGCACGAAACACGAATTGGAACAAATGCATTTAAGCAAAATGCTGATGCGAAGAAAGTGGGTTCTCTCTACCAATCTAAAAGGTCACTACAATTTGAGAGTGCTCTGCAGCTCTACGAATCTACTATTCACCCATGCATGGAGTATTGTTGCACATCTAGACCGAAAAGTGATATTTATGTGTCTGTTGTACAAGTATTGTAATGAAATGTACTCTGAAAAACTCAAAACACTTATATCTCCGTCAAGCAACAAAATTCCACATCAACACCGTAGATATGCTTAGATGGCATAAAGCTTTATTTAAATAGCCCTTTCTTCAAACTTTTATGCATTTAAATTCCCCCTGGGGTCTTCGCTTCCCTGATTTTTTGACATGTAGCAATACAAGTATATTTTGAACACACATCTTGCTGCCCAACTCCCTACATAGTATCACTGTAAATTTCTTCACAACTAGTAGCCACTCAAAAAAAGTGGCACTGTGCTATGTATAGTGTGAAATGATAGATGAGTTTAATGAAACCTTCAATAAAACTCTGAGAACGTTTCTTTGTGTCGTCATGAGAAATACTTTTTTCTATAGCAACTAAGAGACGAAACGGAGACAATGAAGAAAAACTGCGGCGTCAAACAATGTGCTCAAAACACCCCACAATGAAAAAACATTTATTCTGGTTTTGAACATATTACAACCACACCTTGCTTTGAAATCAATTATGATATGCGTTTTACTTGGTTTTGCACCATGTGTTTATTACTCTGATGTGTAGGTGTGTAGCAGCGTAGATTTATGATACAAAGATAACAAGCTAAAGCTACAGCGGAATATTTTTAAAACTTCATCCAAAAGTCATATGTTAGTGTTATAATATATTTTTTATATAAATTATTAAATATGCTTTTATAGAAAACTTCCACCTCAACATTTTCTTATAGAGAAGGACTTCAGTTTACAATTCATTAAATAGCAGACTGAAATTTGAGTAACAGCATATGTTCACCTATATATAATGTATTCAACTTCTATTTATTATTGTAGGTAAAACATTATTACCTTTTCACTTGTTTCGCTTGATATAACAAACTCACGATTCCATTGTTTCCAAGCCTTTTAAGATATTGACATTGACATACTATTCGCTTAGTATAAAAGCTCTTTCTTGTATGATTGTTTGTACAACGTCTTTTTTCTTGTCGAAACACATTAATAGAAACCTCAACAAATCAGTTCCGCATTACTATGAATAATTCTATGATAAAACAAGTTATTCCATCATAAATGGATATCAAATATAAAAGCATTTTTATTGTTGTTTCAGACAAAGTGGGTACGATTTTAATAATGCCTTTTCTTATGCTGAAAGGTGCAAACAATCTGCTATGTGGTAGCTAGACACTGCGGTTTCTGTCTTTTCATCTTTACAATAAAGAAATTGAAATTAAGATTTAAAAATGCAATGTCGAATAAAATAAAATCTCAACTTTAAATCAAAATAACTGAATGTCAAATTCGAACATTATATAGTCGATAAAATATTGTTAACGCTCATATCGTTACTAAGCACTGACATGTACAATTTCATTCATATTTAAGCATCTATGTCTCCAAATAAATTTTTTTATAGAAAGAGATTTAAAAGGGAAATTTTCATGAAGGGTGTGTTTGAGTTATTTATCACTAGATGTCGCCCTCGACAGGAAATCTGACGTAAGATGCAACGAAAAGAGCAGAACCATGTCCCTTTTTGACAGACAAGCTGATTAAATATGTTCGTGTTTTTGTAAACGGCCTTCCATCTACAAAAAAGGAAAGTAACAAATGGTAATTAGGTTAATTTTTGGCAGTCTCCTAATCCCGCTTCCCTTATTCTGTATTTTAATCCTCACATACAGTGATCGGTATGTCTGAGAAATGGGCAAGAACTGCTGTTTTTCGGGTAAGAATCAATTCATCTAACATTTATCGTATGCAAGTTTTTGACCTCAAAATGGCATACTAAGCTCCCAACACTAAGAAAGATGCAAAGTTAAGTTTCTATATCTTCAATGCAAATGTGAAGCTTTCGTAACAAAACCAGAAGAAAAGAAGTAGTCGCTCTTACACATAGTCATTTACTTCCAGTGTATCAATAATGGAACTATGATTATTTCTATCAATAAAATAATATCGGCCAATCATGTGCATAAATATATTTGTACCAATGTTGGGCAAAGTGTGGAGAAATGACGTTTTTAGTAACTTCTTTTGAAACGTTATATATTATCATTGCAAGCTAATTACATGTTTAAACTGAAGTTCAAATGTAACGTACACTAACATCTAAACCTTTTTTTAGAAATGAGCCCAATTAGTAGTCCCTTACGTCCAGGCGGCGATATGCCTTGTTTGTGTGAGATAGTAAAAAAAAAATCTGTTAATTTCTACTTAACTTTCTTTTATTTTTTACATTTTCACCCAAAACAAGGCACATTGCCACTTTGGTATAAAGGGCTACTATCAGGGGCAACAACTACTGGGGTACTTTGTTGGGATTTGTAAAGCAAGATGTCGGTTCACGTTACACTTGAACTTCTGTATGTTAGTACAGTTGGGGAAGCAGGGACCTGGAATGGAATTCCAGAGTGTAGCGGTTCTGGGGAAGAAACTACTGATGTAGAAAGATCTTTTACATCTAGGGATCTCTACTGTGTGGGGTGGGATTTAGTTGCCTGTCAGGTTTGTCGATGGTGTCTACGTCGTGGGGGCACAAGTGATTGCAGGTCGCCAGAGCATTCACCATTAAAATACTTGTAGAACAGGCAGAGGGACGCAACATTTCGTCGATGAGACAAAGGCTGAAGTTTAGATGCCAGTTTAGGGCCTATCAGGTTGGCGACTCTCTTTTGAACCTTGTCTAGGAGCAAGAGACTAGTAGCAGATACACCAGCCCAAATGTGACAGCAATACTCCATACATGGGCGAATGGTGGCCTTATAGAGGTACAGGATACTTTCGGGTGTTAGTAGTTTTTCTTCGCAGCGACCCTGGCCATGGTTTCTATATAATTGTTCCAATACATGTTTCCTGTAAACGTTAAACCAAACAGTTTGAAAGATGTACTCTCAGATCAAGAATCACTGGGCATTGCTATTGGTGGCAGAGAAGATTTCTTGTAATTATTGAAGGAAACCAGTTTAGTCTTGGCAGCATTGAATGTGACCAACCATTTTTGTCCCCATTCCACTACAGATTGGAGGTCATCCTATAGTGTTTCTGCCATTTCTTTAGATATGCGTTCATTTGTTTTCCTGACATGCCCGTTATAGAGTGTAGTGTCATCACCATATATACTCATCTCACAGGTAATTTTGGCGGGGAGGCCATTAATCAATATTAGGAACAATAGAGGTCCACCCCCGCATTTATATCATATTGTTTAGATGTACGACCGTCGAGGACAACCTGGAGTTTTCTCTTATCTCAAAAGGATTTAATTATGTTTAGTATTCTACCAGTGATTCCGTATGATCTAATTTTTCTTAGGAGGCCCTCATTCCATACCCTGTCAAAAGCCTTGGATATATCTAGAGCTACTGCTCTGCCCTCCCCCGCTTTGTCTAGTGAATGGTATATACGTTCAGAGATTACAGTGAGGATTTCTGCTGTAGAACAGGCTTGTCTAAATCCATATTGTTTGTCAGTCAGAAGTTTAGCATCTGTAAGTTGACGGACAAGAGCTTGGTAATGTATGGTCTCAAATATTTTGGCGAAATGTGGGAGGAGGCTAATGGGGCGATAATTTGATGGGTAGTTCTTTCGCCAGAATTCTTGAATACTGGTACCACATAAGCAGTTTTCCAACAGCCTGGAAGCAAGATTAATTAAAGCATTTGTTGTAGAGTTTGAAGAGAACTAGAGCTACTTCTGCTGAGCACTTTTTTAATAGCACAGCTTGGATGAGATCGGATCCACATGCTTTTGAACTGTCAAGGTTTTTTTGATAGCATACACCTGAGCAGGGGTGATTTGTAGATCGTCTAGCGTGGCGTCTGTCCGCAAAAGAAAGTCAGGCAGGGGGGTGGTTGGAAGGGTCCTGTGTGGAGTTTGAGGCAAACCGATTGGCAAGCATATTAGCCTTGTCGGTTGCTGAGCAAACAACCTCGTGATTGTTGGTTAGTGGGGGAATTGTTGATTGCCCATTATTTACTATACTGTTGTAGATTTTCCAGAAGTCACGAGTGCCTAATTTTTGTGCTTCGGTGCGTTTTTTAGTGGTTTCAGTAAATTCTCTCTTAGCTGTCGCTATTTATTTTTTAACGTTATTCTAGCTTCTATATACTTCTGTCTGTTTGAACTGGACTTATGTCGGTTAAATTCGCGGTATGCATGCTGCCTTTGAGCAATGGCAGTTGCGCAAGTAGAAGTAAACCATTAGGGAGAGTGGGGCTTGTTATAAACTTTCCGCATGGGAACATATGCTTCAATTGCCGTTTTGAACCATTCAGTGGTCTGATTTGCGCACTGTTCAGCAGGAAGAGAAAAAATATTTCCCCATGGGGCATCTCTGATAAGATCTCTGATGGCTTCCAAGTCAGACTTTTTATAATATCGCGTTGTTTTGAGCAGTGGCTCTTCAGTTTTGGGTCTAGAGTTTAGGGCGATTTCGACCATTATCACTGCATGATCAGCGTTCCTCAGTGGGCTGTCAGCATTTGTTATACAATCCTCGGGAACTGTTTCTAGTTTTAAATCCCTCTATTTCAGGTGAAATAGGGACCTTTTTGTTACCTTTGTTGATCCCGCTAAGACATTAGGTTGGTGCAAAAACAATATCATTTTCTCCCATATGTTAGTTTATATATAATTTTTTAAATAAATTCATTGATATATAAAGCCATGTTATGTATAATTTGGAAGCGCGTTCTTTTGCCCTATCGAGTTCTGTTATACGTTACCGTTGTCAATCTCTTCAATAATTTTTGCAGGCTTTTCGACAACACGGACAAAGTTAAATACGCACAATTTTCTTGTTACACTTCAAACTATGCCGAAAAGCTGTCGAGGCAGCTTGTGATATAAATGATGCATTTGACCCAGGATCCACTAACGAACGCGTGGCACAATAATGGTTGAAGAAATCTCGCAATGCTAATAGAGGACCTCAAAGGGAAGACAGTCGCGTGCGGCCGACTGCGGTAGGTAACGAACATTTGAAAACCTTAATTTAAGCCGATCCTCGTGAAACCACGCGAAACGCTGATGTTGAACTTGAACTCGACCACTCAACAGTCGTTCGCCATTTAAAGCAAAAAGGGAGGTCAAAAATGTTTGATAAACGGGTGCCGAATTGAACGATAAATTAAAAAATCGTCGTTTTGAGGTGTCTTCTACACTCCTTCTGCGTAACATACGCGACCCATTTCTCGGGCGGATTGCTCCGTATATTGAGAAGTGGGTCCTCGAGAATAATCGAAGACTTTCAGCACAGTGATTAGATGCCGGGAAAGTTCCACAACACTTTCCGAAGTCGAAATTGCAGCAAAACAACGTTATGATCACTGTTCGGTAGTTTGTGGCCGGTTTCATCCATTAGAACTTTTTGAATCCGGGCGAAATGATTACGACCAAGACGAACTGTCGACAAGTTGACGAAATGCACCAGGAGCTCCAACCGATGTGCTCGGAATTGGTCTTCATCAAGGAAGCAATTCTCCTCCATGACAACGCTCGTCCGCGTGCTGCTCAACTGACCATGAAAATAACGATAAAGCACCTCCTTTTACATCGATGATGTACAGGTGGGTGAAATCGAGGTGACTGCAGAGAGGGTAAAAGATCAAAACATATGGATTGACAGCAAAATTGTCCGAGTCATTCGAAAACGGAATAGATTTGGCACTAAGACTACAGCGCATTATAATTTCTCTCTCACTCTGTCTCTCTCTCTCACGCACACACACTCTCTCTCTCTCTCTTTATTAAACAAAGGTCGATGGTTTGCCATAATCGTAAATATTCACTGTTTTGCAAGAAAATAACGTTGTTTTTTTTGTTTTTTTTTTCGTTTCAGAAACAATATTTTTCCAAACGTACTACATACATATAAATTGCGACAAATTAATCAGCTTTAGAAATCTTGGTATAAATACTAAACGTTGATTATTAGTTTTTCTATAGTGTTTGCATCTGAGTACCGACTGTTCTTGTAGCTTGTAATCATTGTAAGAACATTATTTTCATAATAAACGTATTTTTTCATAAAAATGTCATATTCCGAATGCAGTGGTTTGAAAGGTTTTTAGTTGATAAGATTTTAAAGTCAGGCGTGTATATTTGTACGTTTATTTTGAAGTAGCTTGTCGAATTCTATTATTCAAATCAGAAACAGATTATTCATTTCCATCATGAATTTCAAAATGCAATATCGAATTCATTTCATATTTATTGTTTAATTTCTTTTTTTTTATTACGTGTATTTTTGGAGTATTATCAATTAAATGATGAACTCCGAAGTCCCTTCTTCATCTCTTTTCGATTATAATTGGTTGCTGCATTAGGTTAATTAAGCCCACAGGGATTCACGATGTTTTCACGTTTCGCTGCAATTAATGCAACTGCAATTTCATTACAAATCTTTTTTCATTATTTTCCCATTCATCAATTTGGCGGAAACTTCGTTCGCTCTCAACGCGGAAAATCATTTGCAATTCAAATAATTCGGCCATTGTAGATTCGCCGCTAAAATAACCAGCGTTGATGGAATTAGAATTCAAAGTAAATAAAACAATATGTAAGTATTAAAAAGCGAATCTATCAATCTATAGTAATTTATTCTCCAAACATCAAGAGGAGTGAATTCTGTTTCACTAATCATAAATAAAGGCTATTCTCTAAAATCATGAAGCAATGAAAATATTTGTATACATTTACAGAATGCATTGTGCTTAAGTAATAAAAACGTTATCATAAACATTCATGCAATTATTCAATATATACATAACGAATTTTTTAAAACTAAATTGACAGGTCGTGTGTATGTTTATGTGTACATATATATGTATGATACATATATACATATATCTTTGTATTGGGTAAGATCATAGTCTAGTATCGATTTCGATACAGCACTTCACCTTTTCTGACTTCCATCATTGAAAGAGAAATCCTCCTAAAAAGAAGCAATTTATATTTTCGTTTTTATCCCGAATGTCCGTTTTTGGTGAGCTGGATTTTCCTCACATTAAAAACCGGCCTTGTGTCTGCTCTCGAGAGGAGGCAAGTAAATAAGAACATGACTGTGGTTAGAAAAGTTGGTTCCTTTTATGTGATATAGGCATCGACCCCCCGCCCAATGTTAGTTGCAAAGTCAACGTTTTTTTACTTTGGTAATCGATTAAAATATGGAATTTTTACTTGATAAAATAATTTGAAATAAGAAAACGATTTTTTAGTTTAAATTTCATTTTTTAAATCTATATCACTAGGAAACAGGCAAAAGAAAAATAATACAGTCCATCTCTACGAATAAAAAAATGCCCACCAAATTTGGTTCTTGAGTAAATAATTCGAAATAAAAAAGATGATGTAAATGCATCTGTTACTACACTGCAATTGTTATTTAGAAAGCTATTCTTAACATGGAGATGGAAGATATTTTGTAACTACGTTATACTTTAATCTAAAAATTTAATTTAGGAGATTTTGAAATATTTAAACTGTCAAATTCTGTTAATCAGTCAACGTCATAATTTTTTGTGTTTATAATAATGAGGGGAAGACGTTTACTTTATCATTTGAAGGAGATTTTGAATTATTTTAAATATCGATTTCTAGTTATGATTAAAGTCACACATTCTCGTATATATGTCTATCTGGACATGCGGAACACGGGATCTTTCGCCTCGTTATTATTATATAAAGAAGAGAGAAAATTAATCAGAATTATTCAAACATACAAAAGAAGAATGAAAGAAATCTTGATGTTTTTTTAAATAAAAATTGGTAATCTTGCAAAGAAAATACCGTACTCAAATAATAACGTAATTTCGGAATCCATTTTTAACATGGGGGTGTCTTTTTTTAACGAATCGGTAGTTTCACTTAGCAATTTATATAAAAAAAATACCGTGAATTTAATAAAAAAAACAAACTGCACGGTCATTTCTCTACATAAGTACTGTTTTGTAAAAAAATCTTATCCAAAAAATAAATAAATAATAAAATCGTAAAACGTATTAAAAAAGGAAAACATAACTACTATACTATTAAAAAAATTGCGCAGTAACATACAAATGATTTTTTCTTCAAATTCAAACAAATATAAATTTTAATTTTAAAAAGAATCTGTTACATTCATTTAAAATTTACACAATAGAATTTAAATAACTTGAGTTTTTTTTCCATATTTTTTTCCATAAGTTTTTTGTTATGAATAAAGTTTTGTTTTTTAATAAACGTTGGTAATTACATTATTTATATATTTACGCCAACCGGTATGTTTTGTATTTAGCTGTCATTGATCACCATATTTATTTTATCCAATAGAATGTAGCGAGGTTTCCATCAACCAGTCAGAATGTGGTTAGGTTTTTTCCTTTACAGTGACACAATTTTTTATTATACTCATAATTATAGCCATATGGAATATTCAACTTTCCTATAAGGTATGTTTAGAATAATAACGGTCGAAGCAAATTAACGTTATTATATATAGAGATAATAATAATAATAATAATAAGAAGAAGAACAAGAACAAGAACAAGAATAAGAACAAGAACAAGAAGAACAACAACAACAACAGCAGCAGGAGAAGTCTATTTTGTACTCTGTCAAGGCAGGATAGACTGTTTTTCGCAGCTCCTGCCCAGATGTGGCAGCAGTACTCCATCCTTGGATGTACTTGACTTTTATACAGATAGAGAATTGCATCAGTAGTGAGATATCTTCTGGAGCGGTAGAAGGATCCCACCATTTTTCCAGCGTCCCTGGCAACAGATTTGATGTGCATGTTCCATTTAAGATCAGGAGTAAAGGTCAAATCCAGAAGCTTGTCAAGACATGGAGCCTCCCTAAGACGAGACCCATCCATTTCAATCGATGCCAGATGGGGATCAGAGCGTTGATGATGTAAAGATAGAAGCTTGGTTTTGGATGCATTAAAAGTGACCAGCCACCTCTTTCCCCATTGTACCACGCGCTCAAGATCAGAGGAGAGAGAATTAGAGAGAAATTTGTCATTTACGGTCTTTGATGTGTTGCCATAGATGGTCGTGTCATCAGTATAAATGTCAATGAATGATTTAAGTATGTGTTTTGGGAGATCATTGATGTAGATCAGGAAGAGAGTTGTGCCCAGGTTGGACCCCTGGAGGACTCCAGCATTAATACTGTGGGCCTCTGATTTCTGCCCATCAACCAATACTCTTATGAACCTATCAAAGAGAAATGATTTAATGATCGAGAAAACATTTCCAGTGATACCGTAGCTGGAAATCTTGTGAAGTAGGCCCTTAAGCCATACCTTATCGAAGGCCTTCGATATGTCAAGAGCAATTGCCGTGGAAACCGTTGTCAAAAGATTCACTAATCCTATGTTAACACATCTAAGTTAGCACATCTGCTGTAGATCTTGAGTGAAAACCATATTCCATGTCGGTAGAAGGTTGTTTCTGCTGAGGTGGTTGACTACTTCTTTATTTAATATGGATTCCAACAACTTACTCATGACACACAGGAGACTTATTGGTCTGTACTGAGAGGGAGATGACTTTTCACCTGAGTTCTTAAATACAGCGCATAGTGATAAGGTTTTCCAGGGTGTTGTAAAGCACTTCTCTTAGGGCAACGCTTGAACAGTTTTGTAAGTATGGGGGCAAGTTCTGGTTGGAGATTTTTTAACACTATAACTGGAATGCTGTCAGGGCCAGTTGCTTTACTGGAATCAAGGTTCTTGATTAGTTTGGCGACCTCACGCACAGATATTTGTATGTTGCATAGCGTTTTGTCTGTTATAGGAGGAAATACGGGGAGTTGATGGCCTTCGTCGCATAGGGTAAATTAGCTGCACAGCTCTTGACAAATAGTCTGGACTTGTCTGATGCTGACGAGATGACCTCAAGTTCATTGATGATAGTTGGGATAGTACGCACGCTTCTGTTCAAGATCCTGCTTGCTATTTTCCAGAACTGGTGGGAACCAAGCCGCTGCTCAGCTACTTTGATTTAACAGACTGGGCATATAGCTCTCTTGCATTTTTTATTACTCTTTTACAGTGGTTGCTGGCGTTTCCGAAAGCAGCTTTAATCTCAGTACATATATTACGTTGGTAGCTATGGAAAAAGTGATTTCTGTGCGCAATGACAGCAGCACATTCAGGGGAGAACCATAGCTGGCTGTTAGGTTTTTGTTAGAATTTTTTGGATGGTATGAATCGGTCTATGCCTACAATTAACCATTCGGTCAGGACTGATACTATAGAAGGCACATCCTTTTTACACATGGAATTCAGTGGTAGATCAGATATGAATGTACGGAAGCTATCCCAGTCAGCCATAGAGTATCGATATACAGTACGGTGGAGAGGTACGTCTGAAGACTTATTACATTTCATTTTTATCTTACCTGCTAGAACAGAGTGGTCAGGGGATCCCAGAGGAGATAGAGGAGAGGATATAGAACGAAACATGGACACAGCTCAGGGGAAGTTGTGAGGAAAAGGTCTAGAAGGCTTGCATATTGACCGGTAGTATCGGGTTCGTGAACAATCTGAGTGAGGTTATAGGCAATGGCAAAATCATGACAAAATCTCTCCTTGTCATCGGTTTTATTTGAGTGGGTCAGCCATTCCACATTATGGACATTGAAGTCACCGCAAATGTGAATATTGCCGAAGGATGTGCAGACAGGATGTGGTCAATTTTTTCAGATATGCTCTTAAAGATAGTAACCACACTGTTGTGGGGGTGATAGAGGGCAAATATAAATGCAGTGGTGTAAGCTAGTGCAATCCGGAAGCACATATAAGGTAAATTAGGGTATTCTTTGGAGATATCCCTACCACATGGAAAGCCATCTTTGATGTAGGCACATATTCCATGCCCATGGTGGTCTTGGTGGTCAGATTTAGATGTTAAGTTAGAGTATCCTTTAATTATGAATTAATCTAGAGAAGTGGTTGACCCTATGCCAGTTTCACTTAGAAATAATATGTCCGATTTCGTCTCCTGTAATTGTGTTCCAACCTCGTAGACCCCTGATGTTGGAGAAGGATACCTGGTAATAGGGGTCTCCGTTGGAGGATGGGGTTCTAGGTTTATTCCTGTTTCTTAGTACAAATAACTACAACAAAAGCAACAACAACAACAATAATAATAATAATAATAATAATAATAATAATAATAATAATAATAATAATAAGCAGAAGAGGAAGAAGAAGAAACTAGCGGGATCTGTGGAAATTCCACCCCGTATTAGTTCATATGTAATATATTGATCTTGACATTCTGTGGATATTCAGTGTAAATGGAGAGGTCATAATATTATTGTAACTCTTTTGTTTAATTAATAAAGTATTTATCTAAATTAGTGTAATGTTCTGACCCTTCGGCTGTGAACAATGGAATACTTCACTAAAATGACATAAAACGCAGAGGTGTACAATGGCAGATGCGGCCATTACGTTGCGAGTCACTCAGGATAAGTAGAAGGTGAAAGTAAAATATGCCACCAGTACGTAATAGCTAGGAAAGTACAGATTGCTCTATTAGGAATTAAAACCAATATTGAAGGAATTGTGCAGGGCTAAAAAAAAATAACACTGAAGGGAAGAAAGAGACACATCCAGTGAACGCCAATAGTCGCAGGTAACCACCTGAAAACAACAGTTATCTTCTTGAAACAGAAATAATAGATTAAAAACACAAATAGTACATATACATATATGATACGCATATAAGTATGTGTATATATGACTCATTAGAAACCCTATAGGCTACATTGTCTTTATCCAGCCCCTTAGGTGGGCCTCTTTCTTTCTTTGGCGCGCTATCTCTTAACCTTTAATGCCCCCTCCGATTCCTTATAGTAATGTAATATAATCATTCTGACCCCTTCGTCCATCTTCCGTATTTATGTTCTTTATTTCCTTCTTTTTTCTTTTCTTTTTCTTTTTCGTTATCTTTTCTTTTTACCTATGTATATCTTTGTGTACTCTTCCCATTTATCCTGTTAAGTCTTGACATTCTCTTTTCCCTTACCGCCTTCTATTTTGAGTCTAAAATGCCACTTAATGTCATCATTTCAACTTGAATTTTAGCGTTTTAATATTTTATTTTATGAATAATATATATATATTTCACTTCTTCCATATTTTTAGCCAGATGCCTTCGGTGGCAAATAAAGCTTTATACGTCACCTGACGGTGACTTTTGGTTTCTTGTAAACCAATTTGTCCGAAACATTTGCATGTTTAGTGTAGCGACTATATAATATTTGTTCATATAAATAAAATTATGTATATATATATATATATATAGATAGATAGTATTTGTCTTACAGAAGCATCCTTGTTTTTATAAAAATACAAGCATGTTGCATAAACGTATCAGCTTTTTACAATTTACGCATATTACATACGACTATCAACACTCGTTGCATACGAATGTATATACAATCATATTTACGTATTTATGTTATTTTTTTAAATAGGCATCACCTCTTATCAAGGCCCAGAGGTCACTCGAGAATGAGCTGTACAGTATTCAATTGGACAATAGAGTAAGTAACTAATATCCTTAGTAATGGAAATTCGGCACTTTGTTAACTTAAGTAGAACGGTTCATCAAGAATTTGTTTACGTTGGACTGTAATACAACTATATTGTAGTCAGCTGGAAAGCAGTCAAACGGAAGACAGTTCCACGGGCATGCAGTTCTCAGAAAGAAGCTTTGCTCATGGAATCTACGTTTAGGTTTAGGCACAGATAAAGAGTGGGAGGAAATTTTTATACTGGAGCTCAGACGAGCACTTGCCATGTAAATAACGATAAAGCGGAGACACACTCGCAACATCTCTTGTCAGAAAGAGGCTGAAGTGAAGAGAAAAGAGCATCCCCTTAGCCAACGAAGTCTGTTTTGAACTCTATAAGTCCTTTCTAGCAGCCCCTGCCCAGATGTAGCAAGTGTACTCCATCCTTCGACGTGTCTGGCTCTTATATAGATAGAGAATTGCATCAGCAGTGTGATATCTACTGGATCGATAAAAAGATCCCAACATTTTTCCAGCGACCTTGGCAACGGATTTGGTGTATGTGTTCCAATTCAGATCAGTAAAGTTCAAGCCCAGAAGCTTGTAAACACAGGAAGCCTCCCCACCGCGAGAGCACATCATTTCAATTGATTCTAGATGGGGATAAGAGCGTTGATGATGTAAAGATAGAAGAAGATACATTTAAAGTAACCAGCCACCTCTTTCCCCAGTGTACCACTTGCTCAAGATCAGAGTAGAGATAATCAGAGAGAACTTGGTCGTTTACGCTCTTTGAAGTGTTACCATATATGGCAGTGTCCTCAGCATAATTGTCTACAAATGATGTAAGGATGTGATTTGAAAGATCATTAATATAGATCTGGAAGAGATCAGGATGGACCACTGATGAACTTCAGCATTAATATTATGAGCTTCTGATCTCTCCCCATGACCCACTACTCTTATGGACCTATTAGAGAGAAATTATTTAATAATTGGGAACACATTTCCAGCTATACCGTAGCTGGAAATCTTGTGAAGTAAACCTTTATGTCATACTCTGTCAAAGGCCTTTTATATGTCAAGAGCAATCGCCCTAGAAAAGAAGCCTCTGTCGAGAGATTCGCTTATCCTCTGAGATATAACTGTAAGTACATCTGCAGTAGATCTACCAGAACGGACCCATATTGCATGTAACTAAGAGTTATTTTTGCTGAGATGATTGACTACTCTGCATCCCGTGCCGTGTAGTGCTCTGTATAGAGTCTTTAACAATGTACATTATACGCGACGTGTGTTGTCATTTCTGTGCGTGGTTGTGTGTGTGTGTGAGTTTTACACTTTCGTATGAGTTCAATAAAACGTATGTATAATAAACCTAAACTGTTGTTCATGGAACATAAATACACAATCACCGTTCATTAATGGATTTTTAACGTCTTTACAATATGTTCCGTTTGTTCTCCTTTTGTGGACATCGAAATAAAAACAGCCATGTGACCAGTAACACTGAAACAACTTCTGATTGTAATCACTGTGGCTTCATTTAGAGTCCTCACGGTTTCCTAAAATTTTATCACAAAGCCGGGCTAAGTCAATCCAGATCCCATCCTTATAATCTTTTTAAACTTGGTCTGTTTTTTATCCTTCTCTTATTTTATTCGGGTCAAAAGCATCCCATCAGCCACTTGCCGTTCCGTTGTCAATCATATACCGCTGTTTCGCCTCACCGCACAATTGGACGACATCTCATCTGATGTTTCCTCTTGACTTTTTCTTCCCATGGGTGCCAACAACTCTCAAGAACATTCATGTATTTACTAGCACATCGATTCCACCAATCATTATCATATATCACTCGCACTCTTTTCTACGTTCGGTGATCAAAGACCTCCACTCACATTGTCTCAGGTGGTCAACTCACAATTACACAAGGTACTTGTTCAATTAGACTGATTTGCCCGGACTTGCAAGACCCTCAGCCATCCCGGCGGAGATCCTCACGAAAAGAACATCATATCTACACTAACTATAATCATATATTTCGGAGGAGAGAGCGAGTCTCTGATTCGTGTTTTTAGCGTTCGTATTAACAATGTCTCTACTATAAACACTACAATACATCAACTCACTTTAGAGGTGAGCGATAATTTGCACTGCCCCCGTCGTAATGTTACAGAATATAAAACTTGGATCATCCACATACATACTACTCATCATGAGGTAATATGTAATTTATGACGTAATATGTAATTTACGTTACACTATAAAGTTAAATTACCACATACATATATGTATAAACCCTAGAATTCTCATTTGGGTACATAATTTCAAATTACTTTGTTTTATTTATTCTTGATTTGTTACGTAAATATGGCGTTCCATTTACTATCTCTTCGTTTCCATGATTAACAATATAATCCCTCCTTTGTCTTTTATAGCCGTTTACTTTTCCGTATATGGGGAAATTTTCCCTATTTTCCCGCGGTCGGTAATCACAGTCAACTATCCCAAGCTCAGTCTAGCCGGACAAAATTACGAGCCGATTCATAATATACACTGCAAAAATGCCATGGTGTCGCGAACCTTCGATACAGTCAAATTATTTACCGCCTAGCTGAAATTTTCTACGCAGACCAAAAATCTAAACATTTACTGCACCCCAATTACTGTTCAATTCTTTAACTTAAATAAATTCAGAGACTATAGATAACAGTTATAGATTCTAGGATTATGACTACGAATAAAAATAACAAATACAACATGCAATACCAATTCGAGGGAAAAGAGTAAATGTACGACGCAAGGACAGTAAACGAATGCTGCAATTCCCGTATATAAAATAAAATATCCAAGTTGAGCGCTACAAAATTTACGTGCCTAGTTTTTGCACAGTCTTATAACTAGCTATGCAAAAATAAAACAATGATTTCAAAATAAAGGACAGAAGTAACCTGGTTTAACCCTTCAACATATTGAAAATCTGGTAACGTTTCATAACTGTCCTTCATAATTAAAAAGTCTGAACAGAATGTACTTTCAATTATTAAAAATAGGCAACCAAAATAATATAAAACCACAAGCTTGATTTATTTAAACATAGAAAAATAAATGGCCTCTTATATTGGGCTGTGGTTTTACTCAATAGTGAAGGATGTACATACTCAGTATTTCTGGAACGTACTATTATGTACTTCTGTCAATATATCAAGTCCCCAGACGTACCCCTCCACCGTACTGTATACCGATACTCTATGGCTGACTGGGATAGCTTCCGTACATTCATATCTTATTTACCTCTGCACTCAATGTTTAAAAAGGAAGTGTCCTCTATAGTATCAGATCTGACCGAATGGTTAATTGTAGGCATAGACCGATTCATACCATCTAAAAAATTCCAACAAAAACCCAACAGCCAGCCATGGTTCTCCCCAGAATGTGCTGCTGCTATCGCGAACAGAAATCACTTTTTCCATAGCTACCAACGTAATAGATGCACTGAGACTAAAGCTGCTTTCAGGACTGCTAGCAACCACTGTAAAAGAGTAATAAAAAAATGAAAGAGAGCTATATGCCCAGTCTGTTAAATCCAAGGAAGCTGATCAGCGGCTTGGTTCCCACCACTTTTGGCAAATAACAAATAGGATCCTGAACAGAAGTGTGCGTTCTATCCCAACCATTACCAATGGACCAGAGGTCATCTCGTCAGCGTCAGACAAGGCCAAACAATTTGCCAAGAACTTTGCAGCTAATTTTACCCTATGCGACGAAGGCCATCAACTTCCTGTATTTCCTCCTATAACACAGAACAAGCTAGGTAACATACAAATATCCGTGCATGAGGTCTCCAAGCTAATCAAGAACCTTGAGTCCAGTAAAGCAACTGGCCCTGATGCAATCCCAGTTATAGTGCTAAAAATGTTTCAACCAGAACTCGCTCCCATACTTACGAAACTATTTAAGCGCTGCCTTAAGGAGAAGTTCTTCCGACTCCCTGGAAGACCTCATCAGTTTGCCCTGTATTTAAGAACTCGGGTTATAAGTCATCTCCCTCTCAGTACAGACCAATAAGTCTCCTATGTGTTATGAGTAAGTTGCTGGAATCCATATTAAACAGAGAAATAGTCAACCACCTCAGCAGGAACAACCTTCTTAGTGACACACAATATGGTTTTCACTCTGCAAGATCTACCGCAGATAAAGGCCTACTTCACAAGATTCCCAGCTACGGTATAACTGGAAATGTTTTCTCAATCATTGCATCATTTCTCTCCTATAGGCTCATAAGAGTAGTGGTAGATGGACAAAAATATGAGGCCTGCAATATAAATGCTGGAGTCCCTCAGGGATCAATCCTGGGCCCAACTCTCTTCCTGATCTACATCAATGACCTCCCTAAACACATACTTAAATCATTCGTTGACACCTGTGCTGATTACACGACCATCTACGGCAACACATCAAAAGCCTGTAAATTACAAAGTTCTCTCTGATTCTCTCTCCTCTGATCTCGAGCGCGTGGTTCAGTGGGGGGGGAACGTGGCTGGTTACCTTTTATGCATCTAAAACCAAACTCCTATCCTTACATCATCAACGCTCTGATCCCCATCTGGCATCTGGGATGGATGCCTCCCGTCTGGGTGAGGCCCCGTGTTTTGACAAGCTTCTGGGTTTGACCTTTACTCCTGATCTGAAATGGAACACGTACATCAAGGTCGCTGGAAAGATGGTGGGATCCTTCTACCGCTCCAGAAGATATCTCACTACTGATGCAATTCTCTATCTATATAAAAGCCAAGTACGTCCAAGGATGGAATACTGTTGCCATATCTGGTCAGAAGCTGCTAAAAACAGCCTATCCTGCCTTGACAGAGTACAGAATAGACTTCGTTGCTTAGTGGGAGATGCTCTTCTCTCTACCCTGCAACCTCTCTCCCATAGAAGAGACGTTGCGAGCCTATCCTTGTTTTATCGTTATTTCCATGGCAGGTGCTCGTCTGAACTCCAATCTCTGGTCCCTCCTCGCCAATCTTTCACGAAAAACACCCGTCTAGCTGAATCCACTGTGAAAACTTTCCCCCCACTCTTTATCTGTGCCTAAATCAAAACGTAAATTCCATGAACAAAGCTTCTCTCTGAGAACTGCACGCCTGTGGAACTCTGTTCCGTCTGCCTGCTTCCCACCGGACTACAACTTTGATGTGTTCAAGTCCAACGTTAACAAATTCATAATGAACCGCCCCCTTAAGTAAACACTTCATGAAATCTCCACACTAACGTAATGTACTTGCAATAACCCTTATCCCTGAGTAGCTTCCGGGCATTGATAAGTGGTGATCACTGTGTAAAAAAAAAATTAATTAAAAAAATATATAACGCGATGTTCTCCTATTTTTATCGTCCCTCTCAGGTTGCAACAAAAGAACATATAGTTCATATTTTTCGAATTTCATTTTGTTTGTAATATTACAACATTTTAAATAAAAATTAAAATATGCATATATATATATATATACATACATTTGATACGAATAAACTTCAGTCTATATTAACTTTTCTTAGAAGGTACAATCATTTACGACCTCCCATTCTTGTTGGCTGATTAGCCATGCATCGACAAACATTATTAAAACATATAAGATTCCTAATACCTTAGGCATTCGTCTTAAGTTCGGGAATAGTTTAAAATTTGCTTTTGAAGCCATTTTCTTTGAGAAAAGCTTGATAAAATACATGGAATTTCAAGATCCGGTAATTGTAACGTCATTCAAAATCATATTTTCTAGGCAAAATTTGACTGTATGGCTTTGATAAGCAATATAATTAAAGATAAAGACTAAAGCTTGTATTATTCTATCAACAGTATTTCGAGGTTGCTCTGTACATTAGAAGACGGTCATAAGTAAAAGAGCGTCGCATTTATACGTATAAAAGGAAAGGGAGAATTCATTGATTTTGTCAAGATCATCGATCTTTTCTGTTCCCAGAGGTATTGTGGATAGTTAAGGGCTTCCAAGATGGCGTTCGATTCAGATAGTGAGTGATTGCTGAATGTCGAACGATTTCTGAAAGGAGGCGTTGTGAGGCAAATTCACGCTCTGCCGATGGGGAGTTGATAACAGCTGCAGTAAAGCACATGACTAGTTTATCCGGACGGTTGTTTGGTTAGAATAAATCGAATATGCAGAGAAGAACGATGGCGAAAGTATGCAAGGATTAAACTGACAAAAAAAGACGATGAGCAGAGTGAACTCATATAAACTTTGCGGGAAAGAGATAAACGCTAAGAAAATAAAAGAACATAAATTACGCCGCAGGTGCTGGAAAAGGGTGAAAGCAGGAATCGTATTATATAGGCGGAAATAAAATATAATATAAACGTTTTTAAGAAAAGACTATTTGTTGTTAAATATATACAGTTATTATGTGAGATTTTTTAAAGTGTATTTAAAAGCATTTCAAGTAACATTTCAAACCAGTTAATAGAGACGCCATACTGATGAAAATACTACAAATAAACCTTGTTACAATAGTTTGTTCATCGTTTAATACAACACAAACTGGATGGGTATATCCATGGCGAGCACCAATCAACCTTCCACTAAAATAGTGCGGAGACTACTGTAATGTTATTAATACTCAGGCACAAGTTACTGCTTGTAGGAAGTTAACGACTGTTGCGATAACGGAAAATTATATGCACCGGTTATCCAAAGAGCGTGGTGTTTTTTTCATATTCTATGAAATACTAATGTAAAATTTAAAAGCATACTTCATTTTGTTATACCTTATATATATATATATATATATATATATATATATATATATATATAACTACTTCATTTACTCACATAAAACTAATATACAAAAGTACAGATTTATGCGTAAACATTAAGTATTTACTTCAAAAGTCTTCAATACGTAAGTAGAGCTAGTTAGTAATTTATAAAATATATATGGCAATTAAGCTACACTGAATATTCGGCGTTTAATCCACTTTAGGACTCTTCAGGCGTATGCGCGAATTCTGTGGTTGTTTATCATTTTTATATGGTCCTCTACTGTTGAGGATTTTAGTTAGCCAATCAGCTTTCTAGTATCCACCGCGCTCCTTCCTATCAGCCAATGGACATGCATTTTATCGAGCAAAGTTTTAAAACTAGATTAGTGGTTTAAGGCAGACATTTTCTTCTTTTTTTATATATAAATATACATATGTGTACATACATATATGCACATATATATGCATATATATATACATACATATATGTGTGATAGTTTATGTATATTTATGTTTATTTAATTTATTTATTTGTCTATTTTCTATTGTTTTTGTTAGTTTTAAACCTATTTTGTATCGCTATCCTAGAGTAAATTTTATTTTGTGAACACAATTATTTGCTATTTCTCTTCTACAGTTTAATAGATTTGGGGGTTCTTTAAAGTACAGGATAGCAAATTTTTCATGAACTTGCTATATAGATAAATGTATATATATAAAAGGTACAGTAAAATGCAGTAAGCTTCATGTGGATGAATATAATATATATATATATATATATATCAACATTTTTTAATAAAAACTAATTATATATATATATAATATATATGTGTATATATATAAAATCATTTTCATTTACAAAATAAAAAAGGGAATGGTTACTTCACACTCATAATATTCTGTTTGATATCATTTTTGTTATAGCTCCTCTAATACTTGTCTAGTTGTATGGTAGAAAACTATGGAACAACTAATTAGAGACAAAGTATATTCTTCAACACAATTGTTATAACGATTATTGTTTGGAATATAAATGGATTCGCAGAGATAAAAGACAAATGCAAATTGAAATGTGTACGAACATAAATGAAAAAGCAAGAGCTTATCGCAGTATTCATACTCACTCCCAAATAATTGAATTCGAAAAACACATGGGAAACGTCTTACCTCGCCATGTTGGATTTCATATATATATATATATATATATATATATATATATATATATATATATATATATATATATATATATATATTATAAAGATGACTATTGATGAATAGGCTGTGGCTACACAGAAGTCATGCTTTACATGTGGGTGTACATGTCAAGAACGAATGGCAGGTCAAAAGAGAAAAGCGAGTAAAAACTCTATGAAAGTCAAAGAAGAAAAAACTGTATAAATAGGCGGGAACTGCAGATAATACTCTGCATATGTCCGTGTGAATTTGTTCAATGACAGCTGATGCAAGAATAGCGAGCCTTTTTTTTTATGTAAAACGAGGAGAAACAACAAATAATAATAAAACGGAAGCTTATAAATAAACACAGAAATAAAAATACAAACTTAACAGAAAGACAAAATAAGAGCAAAAAGAATGCAGTTGAATATGTTCACATTGGAGAGTTTATTTTGTACACGCGGACCTTCTTGTATAATCGCCCTTCGTTCTGTCGGCATTGCTCGAATATTTTATGTCGCCTGTTTTATTGCGTTTGCTCAAAGTGTTCGATGTCGGTTTACTGAAGTTTCCTCGATATTAGTCTACACAGGTTTTGCCGTATTGATTTATGTTTATATAGAAATACGGTTTAGAGATAAAGGAGGACTCTGATTGGTCGAATCGACGATCTTTAAATTCGACGACAGACTGAGTGCACACAAATAACAGACCTTGATGATCACTTCATAAATGATGTCATGTATTACTCATAAATACCGGACCAGGCAAACCGGAAGTTGTTATAAAAGGGGCGTACATGTACACGGAAGAGAAAAGCATGTGATAGAAACAGTGTGAGAATAAAATAATTTATGAAATGTTAATAATTGATTTTCAGTCATATCAGTAAGGCAGAAAAAAAACATTGGGTCGGCTTGAAGCCGAAGAAAAAAAGCAAATGCAGTAATAATAAACAGTTAAGTTAATTTTAAGGTACTTTACTTTTGATTACTTAAATTTAGATCCTTCATTCCAAAAACATTAGTGCTTGTGATTGAGTTGGCTATCATTTTGCAAATTTATTTTAACATATATGAAGCGAGTCTCAAGCTACTGATTTAAAAATGAACTGGCTTAGGTGCCCAGCGCTGCTCCTGTGTGTCGAGGTACTTTAAGGGGCTTTGTTGAGCAACCAAAATCCTAAAAAATGAATCAAGACAGCGAATACCCGCGCGAGCTAAAAAAAAAAAAAGGAGTAATAAGCAGACTCGAACCCGTAACGCGCCAGAGGAAAAAGAAGGTGAAAAAAAAAAACGATCCTATCAATGCGTCCACGGCTATTGTGACGTGAAGCGCGTTCGAAATACCCTGGGTTTATGCGACGTCGTTCACGTGAAGCATGAATGACTTGCAAAAATGTCGACGAAAAACTTACCCATCCTTGTAAAAACGGGCCCAGTTAACGGTGAAAGAATGCATATTTTGAGGTATTATTGGGCCAAAGGACTGAGCGTTCAAATAATATCAATTTTGTCCGTGTTAGTGGCCTGGGTCGAAAGTTATAGCGAGGCATACAAACATGCATACACATAAACAGACGTTTGAGATTCATATAATATAATAGACTACGTTCTTGATTTTTTAAGATGAAAATTGATTATTAAGGTTATTTGGATTCTTCGAACCACTGTTTTTATCTTGGGTGTTATTTTTAAAAGGTTTCGGTCGATGAGACCTTTTACCTTATTCAGGATTATTTATGTATGTTGTCGGACTCGGGTATTTTTCTGTCGCACTTGGAAATCTGCATGAAACTTTGGAAGAGTCCGCGGTTTAGATCATAACGTATTTGGTAAATTAAAGTTGTCGAGTTACATGCTTCTGGAGGTTGAAGGTTCAATTATCAATGTGGGGACCACACATTAGCGAATTATTTAGGAGTTCTACTATACCATGACTGAAAGAAAGAGATTATTCTAAAATTCGGGGATTAAATACACAAAGGGTTCCGTTTAATGTGTTATCACTAAAGAAAATACAATGTGTATATAATTGAATGCCCTGTAACTGGAATGTTTGCATTTCAGTCTGATGCTTCCCTACGAGATTGAAATACAAATGCCTTTGTATAGCATAATTGTCATAAAAATATTTGTATAATTTACTATATATATATATATATATATATTTATATATATATATATATATATATATATATATATATATATATATATATATATATAAAATGCTCCTAATCTTGATTTGAGCATATTAAGAAGTGATACACGAATTACCATTATCGTATAAGCGATGCTCTTTGTGTAAACAAATCGAGCTTAGGTATTTCGGACGATGTCAAAACATCGTTAATTTACGACTCGCACAGTAGCCGCCGATTGGCGTAATGGTTAGACGCCTAGCCTGTCGTACAGGCTGTCGGGTTTCAATCCTAGCTTGAGGTAGTTTTCTGTCCAGCCGGACTGATGAGCTGTGAAACAGCGAAATAGTACTGTATGTGGATGCCTATAATGCTCCTCATCTTGAGTTGAGCATATTGAGAAGTGATACACGAATTACCATTAGCATAAAAAGCGATGCTCTTTGTGTAAACAAATAGAGCTTCGGTATTTCGGACGATATCAAAACATCGTTAATTTAATCACGGCTCGCACAGCAGCCGCCGATTAGCATAATTGTTAAGAGCCCTGACTGTCGTACAGGCGATCGGGTTTGTCCTGGCCTGAGGTGAAACAGCGAAATAGTACTGTATGTGGATGACTATGCATATATAACTATATATAAAAAACTTACTGCATATAGATATAATTTACTATACACACACAAACCCACACACACACACACACACACATATATATATATATATTTATATATACATATATCGGCGCTACTTCAAAATTAATTAAGAAAAGAATATCAAACCACATTTCTTCTTTTAACAACCATAATTCTATAACCAAGGAACTTCTCTAACCATTTTAATTAAAAAACTTAACTCTAACAATACTCCCTTCTCAATCAAATGGACTATCATAAGAAAGTTAAGTCTTATACTCCAGGCTCTATGTCATGTCGCCTCTGCACGACCGAAGCTATAACTATAATTACTTCCCCTCAAAGTAACAATATAGTAAATTCTAAAAATGCATTGATCTCTTTCTGTAAACATAAGTCCAAATTTAATTATGGCAATTTTGAAATTACATAGTTATTACTTTTACCCTTTATATAGATATAAAATATTTTTCTTTAACTTTATCGTTTTTCGACATACTTCTTAATATTTTATAATTTAATAATCCTTTATTTTAATTCTTTATCTCTTCTTTGCATGACCGGTTATTTATCATAATTTTCTGCTTTATGTTTTAAACTTTCCTATCTAATATATCAATCTACCCACACCTTCATATCTTGTATGTATATTTATTTATATTTTACTATATGCATTTACTTACTTTTTTTCTTGAATTTGCAGATACCGGCCATCCTCTCCTTTTAAATATTTTTTTTAATAATTTTTATTTAGTTTTATTATTTTTATTTTTATTCTTATTTTTATTTTTATTTGTTTTTTATTTTATTATTTATCTATGTATTTATTAATTTATTTATTTATTTTCCATTTAGTTTCATCTAACAACTCTTGCTAACATTTTTTAATTGATGACCTGTACATTTCAGTTGACCTATATTATTTTGCCCTATATATTTTTTCGCGCGTTAAACATTTCTTGTCTGGGTCATTTTGACTTTTGTGTCCCTTTATGTTATTTTTTATATTTAACTTTATCATTTTCCTCCCTCTCTCTGTCTCTGTCTCTGTCTCTCTCTCTCTCTTCCCTGGTCTTTCCTATTTATATTTATGCCTCGAAAGTAGAGTGAAAAGCATGTCTTAGTTTTCTTTTAATATTATTGGAATATTTTCTTTATTCCTTATACACATTTTTGTGAATTATTCCATGGATTTCTGCCTTTGGATTATTATGGACCATCTTCTACTAAATATGGGATTTCCTAGGATTTTACTTGTACAAATGGAAATTCTTTTAACTTTCTTGAAGATTTACCTTTGGATTTTACCATCACTGGATATTTTATTTTCCACTAGACTATCCATTAATGTGTAATCACTTTTTTCTTCACTGTATTCCCTCTGCTTCACTTTTTTGTTTTCAAGTAAGATCTTTGACTTACTTATGTTTCATCAAATACTTCTGCATGCAAAATCCGATCCCGCATTTTGCTAATTCCTTCCCTCTGATGAGAAGGAGAGTATTTCTTCGAAACTCCGCGGATTAAGGACTATCCATTTATATAGTGTTTCCTTTTCAGATTAAATATGTTTTAACCCATTTACAAGTGTTTTTAACATAGTTTATTAACTTTTTGCTCATATTATAAGCTCTATTTCGTATTTGGTTTTATCGAGCTTTTACATCTGGCTGAGATAATTTTATAAATATTAATTCTTTAATATTTATAATATACTTTAATTTTACCATCTTGGATCATTTTGGTAAATTTAATTGTAATTTTTTTAATTTATATTTATATATATATATATATATATATATATATATATATGTTGTCAGAACAGCAGAAAATTCACTACTCAACACTGCCACACACATCCTTTTTTAGGCATATTGGTCAGCATAACTATCAAATACATCACCACATAAAACTATTGTTTTCATCTTGAGTGTTATTTGTGCAACGTTTCGTTCGGATTATCATTCGACCTTCATCAGGCATATTGATAGTTGTTTTCAAAAGAAAAGAGAAAAGTTACTGACGCTGTAGACATATTCGTATTCTGTGAGGTAGTATCTAATTTCATGGTTCTAGTTTCAAATTAGTGAAAAAAAATGGTTGATAAAGGGAGGTAACTCTAACTAAGGTCGATAGAAAATTATCTTCCTTCCATCGCTGAAGACGGCCGAAAGACAATTCCATTAAGACCTTGCACAAGTAAAATACAAGTTGAAAACAATAGTGCGATAAATACAAGTAATATAAACATTATCACATCATTCCTCACCAAACTCATTGACACAGTTTCTTGATTTTAGATCAAAGCAAGAAAAGTAGCCGCCAGACTAATTGAATTCTAACACCCCTCCAACAGTCAAGGGTTGGACCATATTAAACTTCACTTCCCTTTCCCCTTACTCTAAAACAAATGAACGAATACAAAAGTAACAAAACAAGAGATTAAACACGAGAGATAAATAAATAAATAAAAATAAACTAATGAATTTAATTACATTTGTCAAAAGGAAAATAAAGTCACTACTTATAAAAAAAATGTATAATCGTAAAATGATGACAGGGATATGGAAAAAATTTTAATCAAGGGCAATAAATAACCACAAATCTAACAGAATCACAAAAATCTCCCCTACGAGTGGCAGTTAAACACGGGAAACAGTATCCTACCTTCCCTCCACCATATCACCTAAAAAACCCTGCTGCTACATACACCCCACACACCCCAAGAATGTAGGTAGCACCCAAGGATCTCATAGAAAACAATGTGGTCTTGACATTCAATATCAATTGTTTTTTCGTGTGATGAATTGTTGTCCCTGAATTGTAAATCCACTGAAACATGTATGCATATATGTAACCAATAATTTTTATATAATAAACAGCTCTGCCCTGCAGTGAGCACTCTTTAGTAACAACGCGAGTTTCATTGGATTTATATCTAGGAAACCAATCGAAAAAACCGGTATATATATATATATATATATATATATATATATATATATATATATATATATATATATACACTTGTGGTTGTCAAAGATTAGCAGTAATATAAAAACGTGTGGTTGCTTCTACACAAAACCTTCAGCACTATAAGCAAATCATCTGTTTGGATTTCTGAACAACTTATTTGTTATGGCAGAGCCTCATATGTCGAAATCGACGGAAGAGTCCATATATATCTATATATATATATATATATATATATATATATATATATATATGTGTGTGTGTGTGTGTGTGTGTGTGTGTTTTAATTTGCGCATTGTGTTGGGACAATTAATCGAAATCCTAAATCAAAAAAGTCAGAAATTTTGGAAGTATCGGTGTCAGTATAGAAGTCAGAAAAAAAAACTGTATATTTCTGATGCCAAAAGCGATTTTAATTGTTTTCTTTATTTAATTTTTAATAAACAAGATCTTCCACTGCTGCTATTAATGATAAAATAATACATCTGTATTTATGTTAAACTACCAGTAAAACTAAAATCCATTCATTCACCACCACCCACCCCCGCACCTCGCACTAATTTATTTTTACCCTTGAGAAAATATCTGCAAATTTAGTATCTGCTTTTATGAAATCGCAAAAATATAATCTTTAGTAAAATACTTAGAGATTTATAAAGAACCGGAATCGGTAATTGTATCGGAATCGGAAAAAATATTAGACTCGTCTCATCACTAATATTTATAAAGTTTTCTATCTGCACATTTTTCGTTTTTCCTTCTGGAAAAGATGTGTACGCTTGTCGCTTTCTGTCAACAGAAAAGTAATAAATGCTTTATCGAAATGAATCCTTGTACAACGAATTTGATATGAAGATTCTTTAGTTGAATTAAACAGCTATCAAGAAGTTTGCTACTTAAATTTCCACAGATAAATCTAATTTATTTGTAGTCACCGACTTGTCCACAAGAGAAATTAAATTACGATAATTCTAATAGAAAGGATTTCGCAACCGACATTCAATTCTTCTTAGTAGTGTATTCTGAGTATTCACGCGTTGTCTATTTATATGTGTGGAAAACGTTCGGTCCCCATCATATAGCTCTCAGATAATCATATTAAAATAACATATATTTTGATATTTTTCTACAAAAAGAGACTGTTACGTGATTCTGAAAATTTAATTGTATCAATGTTATTGTGACCATTTCGTTGACTTCTGTTGAGATAATAGAATGTTTAATATTATACTAGTTTGTCAACATCCGATATACCGAATGTGTTTTGTATTCTCCTGTATATTTATATTAGTCTATGAAAAGCTTCTAATATGATGGCCTTACGCAGGTGGGTTAATCCAAATTCATTTATTACAACTTGAAAACAGTTTAGTCCTTTTGAAATGTTGTCCGGTAATTAAAACACGGTGTGTTCAGTTTCAGTCGCAAAGGAGACCAAGACAACGCATAGGAAAACTCCAGTTTATAGCAACAACATTTATTTTTCTCATTCTCTTTTTGTCGCTGTGATGTCCATTGCGTGTTCATCTTCACGTCTCGCATGTTCTTCTTTCTCTTTTTTTATAGTTTTCTCTCTGTTAATGACGTCATTTCTCATTTCTTTATAACCGTGCAATCTTACACTTTTCATAACAATCTTAGTACAACTCACTATTGTTAGTCGAAGACTTTGTCGATGTATTTAGTGTTTACTATCTTGACTTTTTTTCTATACAGTGACTTTACTGCGTGGATGATTATGAAAGTATGGTAAATGATTCAGATATTAATTCACGTAATTTCACAGTCATCAGGGATCAGTGCAGTAAATCTAATTTAAAACTTTTTCGAAAGCAAATTTACATTATAACGAGTCATTCTTATTTTATAATTTACCAATGAATATTCAGAGTTTGACTCTATTTAATAAGAAAAGTAAATAAAACTTCAATTCGTCAAATTTTCGACCGGCTTTTTTCTCTAATTTAAATTGTTTTCGTCAATTCTCTCTACAATAAAATAGTTACCAAAGTGACTACATGAGATTGCCAATATTTGCAAGTAAAGATGCGTTGTGGAACTATCAGGGTAATAACTAGTCAATTGACGTTACCCGTTCATAGGTTAGACTTACCTTCCGTAAATACGGATGCATAATTACATACTCACGCTAATTTCAAGAGAAATATTAAGTTTAGCTTGGATATAATGTGTAACAAATTAGTCTTTCATATGTATTGCGTAAATGTTTATTCTCTGACTGGATGAGACATAGTTAGGTAAGCATTTTGATATGTCCCGTGAGTGTGATGTTTGCGACTCAAATGCATGTATAAGGATTAAAATCATAAGAGAAAAAAAAGTAGAAAAAGAGAAGAAATAAGAAGCATAAGAAGCAGGTGACGCCTCTTTCTTTTACCTTTTGATTAACAGCCACCTGTATCTGGTGCCGTGTATTGATAGCCAGCTGTGTCTGATGTCGGGTATTGGCAGCTACTGTATCTATTGCTATGCATTGATAGATCGGAAGGAGAAAACATACAGGTGTTAAATATATGCGGTGACTGGTATAGTAAACGAAGCAAGTAAATTATATACTTGCACCTAAAATTTATGTTGAATTGCTCATTCCGCTGTCCCGATATACAAAGTTAGAGAGAACAGCAACATGTTTTTTTATAGAGATATAGAATTCTATGCTCTTTTATTTGGCAAACTTAATATTTTCTTTTTTTTTCTCAATGGCATTAAATGTAACTATCAATTTTGGCAACTATTATACTAATATAGGAGTTACTTTATAAGCTTTAAACCGCTGCCGTAGATATATACGTTCTTTCCATAGTTCAAGAACAGAGAATGGTATCATCAGCGAATATACAAATATTTGACGCAATTCTCTCGCCAATTTATTTATTTAAATCAATTATTGATTTAAATCACTAATATTAAAGTTTAAAGGATCTCCCTTGAGGTACCTGAATTTATATCGTATTGTTTATTGGTACGGCGACTTCAATGGGAACCTGGGTCTTTCATTTTTGCTACAAACTATATTAAATATTCGTGCAGTAATACAGGAAGAATTTATTTTATTTCCTGGTTATTTATTGTCCTCGCACAAAATAGCGAGACAGAAAATGTGTATACTACGTCTGTCTATCTGATCGGCGCTTTCGCTTGCGAAGATATAATTGGCTGGCTGTTTAATTTCTTTTGTTTTCTGGGCGTTTTAAATTTTTATCTAGATTTTTCTCCTTGTTTACTAAATATCCTTCTTTATTGCATTTAGTGCTTTCAGTAGTGCTGTGGAGGCCTCCTATGTTTATGTTGTATTATGGTGTGGCTCCCAGGTTGGGAAATCGTAATAGTGCGTAGGACTCCCTGACAATGGTACATAGCAGTTTTAGTTACGTCGATCGTCCGTAGGTTCACTTGTTTACTAGGTGGTTGTGATGACAACGAGTTAAGACTAGTGAGTTATCTCACCTTAGACTGGCACTTTTTCCTTATCTTGCCTCTCGTCAATTGTCAAAAATGTCATAACAACGTTGAACCTGAAAACAAAGCGGTTGACGACTTAGAACGATCAGCTGTAACTTAAAAATGCATTAAAAGACGTAAGTCACAATTGTGTTTGTTTTTGTATAAAATTATATTTTACAATATAGTTACAATTTAAAACAAATCGTCTTTTTTCTTTTGGTGGTTCTGAAGTTCCCAGTTAGCAGTTTTCTCACAGTGCTCTGAGGAGGGAAAAATGACGCTTCGACAATACGGTCTTCAGCAACACATGCTGTTCCGTGTTTTTCTCTCTCTCTCTGCTCTATCTGCTCTGCTCTGCTGATTCACCGTTTTTATTGGCATTTTGTCGCTTTGTTTTTTCTATCCACGCGTTCTGTCAATCGGTTGATACATGTGTTCTTAAGTCACGTTTTGACCTCAAAAAATCATTCGATTTTGTCTTCACACAGCGACACGTGAATTACCCACTCATGCCAATATCTGTAATTCCAGAGCTTACGAGGAATGTCACGTTTATTTGTTTTGTAAACAAAAAAATCGTCGTCCGATTTCTCTGTTTATGACGTAAGCCCTTCCTCTTTTCAACAGGTAGACAATCGATTATTCGATGCCCACTCTTTTAAATCTTTTATTAAAGTTTTTTCTTTTCAGTTATGTATGATGGTTCCAGCCATTCATTACATAACATTTATTTTTTTTTCAATGATCATTTAAAAGAGAATACTTTCCCATAGTGGAAAATACAGTGGTTTAGTAATGCTCTGGAAGCCTCCTGATTATTACTTTTTCAGCACTCACTAAAGAAAACTTGTTTTTTCGTAAGTGTTTTGAAGCTTGGTTTTAGTAATATTCTGGAGGCTTACTTAATTTTAGTGCTTTCAGTAGTACTGGATAACGTTTATAAATTTTATTTCCTTTGCTCACTTAAAAATATTGATTCTTAAAAATATTCTTCTTTTAGAGCAAACCCGTTAGAAAGTTGCTTTTAGTAATGCTCTTGAGCTTTCATTTATTTTTCTTGGTGCTTTTAGTAGCGCTATAGATGCCTCCTCAGTTTTCATTATTTTTACGCACTCACTTAAAAATAAGCTTTCTTCTCAGTGGGATTTTGAAGCTTGGAGGTTTTACTTCTCGAAAGCTATCCCTTATTTAATGCATTCACAAAAGTTTCGTTTTTTTTTTCATTGCTCACTTAAAAATATTCTTGCTTCTCAGAGGGTGAAACTTTTGTTTTAGTAGTGATCCGGAGATCTCTATACTTTGATTAAGTGCCTTCAGTAGCGTTATGGAGGCCTACTAATTTCTTTTTCAGTGCTCACCTAAACATAATTTCTCTTCTAGAAGAAGGAGATGTAGGAATATGATTTCAGTAGGGCTCTAATTTTAGAAAAAAAAATTTTTTATTTAAATTAAATCAAATATAATCTTAAAAATGAGATATAACTAAAGAATTAATTTCTTGAAAAGCATGAAAATAATTAAAATAAATGTTTTATAATCTTTAGAAATTAAGATACAAAATTTAATTTGAAATTTATCAATTTTTAAAGTGCAATTTTACAAACCTTACAAAGTAAAATATAAAACTTAAATTTAAATTGAATTTAAAAGTTGGATTTATTGTATGTTATGTATATTTAGTTGCATATAGAAAATTAATTGAACGTTATATATCTATATAATTCGTAGGAATATTTATTACTGTTGGTGGATTAATTGGATTAGAAATCGGAAAATTGGAATTTTTATGGGTATCGAAATCGTTATCGAAATCGGAAAAATCTGTGGCTATTTTCCGATCCTAAAACGATTCTTTTACTTGTTTTTCTTTATATGATTGTGTTTAAAGCAAACTCTTTCACTGTTGGTATAAATAATAAAATGTATATTCATCAATTTTAAACTACTAGTGCAACAAAAATCTATAAATTATCTTTACAAGTTTATTTTTTGTCTGAGAAAATATATGCACATTTAGCATGAACTATTACGATAATTGGAGAGAAATAACAAAGTTAGAGATTTATAAAGAATCGGAGTCGGAATTGGCAATTGTATCAGAATTGGAAATTTAGTACAGAAACGTTAATTGTATCGGAATCGGGAAAAAATATTGGAATCGTCCCGTTACTACTTTTTAATCTACTGTTTTTTATGGGCATCGAAGATTTATTTGTTAGATGAGTTTTCACTAATTCTTTTACGTATAGATTTTTTTTTTATTACATTTTCACCCCAAACAAGGCACATTGCCACTTTGGTGTAGAGGGCTACAATCAGGGGAAACATCTACTGGGGTACTATGTTGGGATTAGGGCAGCGAGATGTTGGTTCACGTTGCACTTGAACTTATGCATATCAGTACAGTTGGGGAAGCAGTGACCTGGAATGGAATTCCAAAGTCTAGCAGTTCTGGGGAAGAAACTACTGGAGTAAAAAGATCTTTTACATCTAGGGATCTCTACAGTGTGGGGGTAGTCTGTCGAGGGTGTTCACGTCGTGGGGGCACAAGTGCTTGCAGTTCTTCAGAGCATTCACCATTATAATACTTGTAGAACAGGCAGAGGGATGCAACGTTTCGACGATGGGACAGAGGCTGAAGTTTAGATGCCAGTTTAGGGCCTATCAGATTTGCGGCTCTCTTTTGAACCCTGTCAAGGAGCGAGAGACTAGTAGCCGATGCACCGGTCCAAATATGACAGCAATACTCCATACATGGGCGAATAGTGGCCTTATAGAGGTACAGGATACTTTCGGGTGTTAGAAGTTTTCTAGCACGGTAGAGAGAGCCCACCTTCCTTGCAGCGGCCCTGGCAATGCCCTCGATGTAATTGTTCCAACTCATGTTTCCTGTGAACGTTAGGCCAAGGAGCTTGAAAGCACTGATTTCTGTGGATTGAACATGGGATGAGCGTATAACGGATGAGCATTGTTATTTTCTATATGGTTCATATGATTGTTTTATCAGATTAAAGGAAACGTTACGGAAAATCTAAGTAAAGAGTTAGTGATAACTCATCTAACAAATACATCTTCGATGCCCATAAAAACTTTATAAGAAAGCTCTAAAAGATAGTGGATATAAAATCACTCAGAGTATACCGAGACATTATCAAATAAAAATAAATCTAACAAGAGGAAAAGGATAATCATTTAGTTTATCCCTCCCTATATCCTCATGGTTAAAAAATTTCTTAATCTTATCAAAATACGTTTTCTACCAGAGCACATCCTCTATAAGATTTATACCAAAAACACTCTCAAACATAGTTATAGTTGTAGCGATAACATTGAATTGGTTATCAGAAAACACAATAGTAAAATATTAAATAGCAAGCAAGAGCCAAATATATCTGAACTCAATAATACTAGATATCGTAATTGTTTAATAAAGCCTGAATTCCCACTTGAACGCAATTGCTTAGTCAAATCTGTGATACCCAAAGCAACCATTACTACGGACGAAAATCCCAGTATAAGTAAATATTATATTTGCATGGCTGGTAACACCTTCATGAGAGGTTCGTCGGTCATAAATGTTCGTTTAACAATCTAAAATAAAAGAACTGAACGTCACTCACCACATATTATGGAAATTTAAAAAGCAGAACCTAACACGAGTTGTTAAATGGGGCATTCCTAGGAAAACAAACACATGCAAATCTCTTAACTCGCCTTGCTACCTTTGATCGAGCTGTTTTTTTTTTCCGGATTCAAGGAAAGAGATAAGCTCCTTAATAAAAAAAAAAATATGAAACCGCTATTATTGTGGACGCTATAAATCCAACCTCCTTAGCCACATTGATTTCCCATCGTTACTCTGAACTATCTTTATCGTAATTGTTTTTTTTTTTTTTCATTTTTACATTTTTATGAACTACGGAACTATGTCTTTATTACTTGTCAATTTATAATGTGGGACTTGTTGCATAACATAGCCTCCCCTCTATTACCTTTTAATTTACTATGTTTTACCCTTTTGTCTTTCGTTAGTTCACTATCTGTCTGTTTGTTCTTTAATTTCATAACTCTATTAGAGTTATTACTTTTTATTGAAATTTTAATTTTCTCTTCATCGTTTAATTAATTTTTCCAGGTTTACTATATTTAATATTTTTAATGTTTAAATTCTAAAATCGTGTTTAAATTTTTGTATATTTTTTAAAAATATTTAAATTTTTTAATTATTTTTTTTTTTTTAATTTTAATCTGATTTTTTTTTATTATTTATGTCTACATCTATTATTGTAATATGTATTTACTTATATTTTTTCAAGAAATAATATTTTTAAAATATATTAACGACTATATGACGTTATTAAAAAGTATCCTTCTCTAACAACGCAAACTCCCCTACTTGTGTAATTTTCAGGCGTCTTTTACCCGATTCTGAAATAGAACAGCATAACACTTTGCACATGAAATATTTATCAAATATTTGTACTGGTATTTTTGTTTCTTAATCTCATTCACCAGAGGAATATCGAAATAAGAAAAAAACGTTGATTCACACATAACTCGTCTGAACTCTAATCTGTGGTCCCCCCTCGCCAATCTTTCACGAAAAAAACCCGTCTAGCTAAATCCACTGTCAAAAGTTTCCCCCACTCTTTATCTGTGCCTAAATCCAAACGCGGATTCCATAAACAAAGCTTCTTTCTTAGAACTGCACGCCTGTGGAACTTTGTTCCGTCTGCCTGCTTCCCACCGGACTACAACTTGGATGTGTTCAAGTCCAACGTTAACAAATTCCTAATTAACCGCCCCCTTAAGTAAATACTTCATCAAATCTCCACACTAACGTAATGTACTTGCAATAACCCTTATCCCTGAGTGGCTTCCGTGCCTTCATAAGTGGTGATCACTGTATACAAAAAACACATAACTTGGTTTATATATTTTTTATTTCTCTCTATCTTTCTCTCTCTCTCTCTATATATATATATATATATATATATATATATATATATATATATATATATAATATGTATAGGTGTGGCCAGAGGATAAGGAACCAGTGTAAGGAATTGCATGTATTGGCTTAGATTTTAATTGATGCCAGCCAAGTCATATATATATATATATATATATATATATATATATATATATATATATATATATATACATATGTAGTATTGGGAATACCAGCTTAATTGCTATATAGGTAGCTTTAGAAATAGAAAGTTATGTAAGTATATTTTCGTTTTCCATCAGTGAGTGTGCAGGGCCACAAAAGGTTATGTTTAACAGTTATCAACTTTGAGAAAATGCACCGGAAATTAGGGGTGACACGAGAATTATGGTCGTATGGCTTCAGATTGATGACCACATGGGGAGAAAGATGTTTATGCAGCAGAGGAAGCAGATCGGAGATTTCAGGTCGGTCCCGACAATCAGGGTCCGAGATGATAGGCTTGCCTTGAAATAAAAGATTGAAGCTTCAAATCCATCTTGTTGTTTATCGATGCATCTGTCTCCAGTGACCACTTCCCAACGAGATGACGGAGCAGTGACCAGAAGATATCATCCGCAGAAC
>NC_136484.1:15344713-15477213 GCF_053919585.1 Euprymna scolopes | reverse complement strand
TTATAAGTTGTGTACCGTTAAACACTTGTGTGTATGTGTGTGTGGATCTAAGTTTTAATTATGAGCTGAATTTATTTTTAACACTTATATATACGTCCGCAGTAGTTTTTTCAAGTGGAAGTGGAAACTTGGACAATTCTCGAAGAACACAACTGCGAGCCGTAAATAATTTTGACTTTTTTCAAACATAGCCTCGTTGTCCGAACTGCTTAAAAATACACCATCGAAAAAGGCCCACTTGGCCATATATACACAAATTATAATTTTGTATAAATTTCATTTTTCACTTTTAGAATTATTAATAATTTATTTTCCGAATAATGAATAACATTTTATTTAATAATGGTAAATTTTTTGAAACCTTAAGGTTTCTAAAATAGAAGACATTTTAAATATAGATATACATAGCAGCAACGATAGTTAAAAGGAACGTGTGGTCGAGAAAAAAAAGGATATTTTACATGTGTTCCTCTTCAGTTTAAGATGGAAAGAAAAGGATGTTACAAGAACAGGTACCCTTTTCTTTTAAGTAAGAGAAACATTAAATAAGTAAATAAAATAGGAGAGACCAAGAATTGAACTTGGTAAGCTAGCTTCGATATTGGTTCAGGAAAGATATTCAGAAGGAATTCGATTGTTTAGACATGTTATTGTAAAAAGGAATTTTGGCTGCTGAATTCTAGAAGCTAACAATAGAAAATGAAAAACATATTGAAAAATAGGTTAGGTCGTAAATAGATTAGAGAATTCTGGTCTGCAGACATGTGAGGATCGCGCATGTGCAGGCCACGGGATCGATAGAGCACGTTTTTTGGCCATGCGATGACGTCATGGCTGGGAAATGAACTCTCAATATAGTTGGTTAGTTTTAGTGAGATTAAACAGAGAGTCTGGCAGAGAGTCAGAGTTGGAAAGAGTCAGGGTTAGAAAGTTGTAATCATGTAGTGACTTTGAATTTCTGGATGTGAAATCATTGCAACCGGCCGAAGTAATAAAAGAACATCTCCCCAATTTTGTAACTGCGTCTCGTGTTGTCATTCTCAACAACTAAAAGTAATGTGAAACACATCTTTATATGAACATGTGTCCACTCATCCTTATTAATGAACATTGTGTATAACTCATCTAAGAAATGTGTCTCCTCTTTTGAGAACTGTATATTACCTGATCCCCTTCTCTCTCTAATATATGTGATAAAAGAACTGATAACTCTTTCCCCTCTCTAATATCTGTGTTAAAAGAAGAAACATCTAAACAACTGTAAAATGTACAAATGTCTCTTCTATCTCTCTCCTCACCAATGAATGTCCCCATCCGTCTCTCTCCAATATGACCCCGGCTATACAATATTCTCCATATTTTGGTGCCGTGCAACAGAGTAGAAACTTATCAATAATTAGAACTACACAGTATCCCTTATGCACTAAGTTTATAATGTTGGCATATCGAAATTGCTTCGTAAGTATATCAATTTGAGCGTGTTCGTAATTTGAAAATATGTTATTTCGAAATTAAACTATTGCATAAGCAGTTTTACTCTTATTTTAATCACAATATGTATATACCTATATTTCTGTTGAACTCGAGAACTTGCAGACCTATAGGTCAGATGATAAAGTACTTGTATAACATTCAGATGTAAAATTTACACTCCTCCTGGGGTTGAAGTTTCACTAAAAATGCAATTGCGAATTAATTTTAGAAATGTAAGTTTTGATGCTAGTAGCGGTTTGAGAGTAGTCTTTTTAGTTCAGTTTTTATCTTGCCTTATCTATATAATTATTCATGATAGATTTTCCTGTAAAAAGTTTTCCTTTAATTTGTATTTCTGCCCCACGTAATTGTTTCGTATAATTGAATATTTACAGGAACAGTGCCATGATTGTTTTTTCATTACGGTAAACATTACCTATTTTCTAATACTATATACTGAAGTTGATGATTAAGAAATCTACATATCTATGAAAATGAAATTGTCTGCCTGTGTGTGTATGTGTGTGCGCCTGTGTGTGTACATTTCTCTACCAAACTACTCTGTCAATTTTCAGTCTACAGACTCGAGATTTAGCATAAGAGGTATTGAGATTTTGGAAAATCTTTTTACTCGGTTTTCGGTCAGAAATTTGTGTTGTCAAAGAGTCAAAAGTCAAAGTTTAGAAAACTCTATTAAATTCCTCCGCCTATTGTGGGTCCTCACCCTTTAAATTTGAGATAGAGGTTACTTGGACATGGATAAAACTTTTTTATTTTGATTTTAGACCAAAACAATAAATGTTAAGGAGGTCAAAATTTAAACCCTGCGGCCTCTACCAAATTACTCAGCCAAGTTTTGGTCTAAACATTAGCAATATTACATAAAGTGTATTCAGACATATGGCAGGCTGTTTAATCGGATTTAGGCCGAAAACTTGGCTACGAAATGAGCCAAAGTTCAATAGATTTGATATTTGTGGTCTCTAGCAAACTATTCTGCCAATTTTGGGTCTAAACTTTTGAAATTTTACTTAAAGGGTATTCAGACATGCGGCAAGCTTTTTAATCAGTTTTGGGGCGAGGATTTGGCTTTCAAAAGGTCAAGGTTAAAAGAGTTGACCTTTTTAGACTCCTCCGCCAATTTTTTTGTTTTAACACTTGAAATTTTACATGTAGGTTACGTGGACATGAGTAAAACTTTTTAATATATAGATATATATATATATATATATATATATATATATATATATATATATGCTTAAAAGTTCTGAACGGTACATAGGGCCCGAGCAAAGCTGGGTTTAACTGCCAGTACTGGTAAAAAAATCAAATTGATGTCAGTTAAATCTAGGAGTTATCGAACAGTGTGTAGCTGTGTGCTTGTTTTTTGAGTAATGTGTCTGACGGAACTGGCAGAGATCGATTTTCGGAGTTGAATTTTTCTTTAATATGAATTCAAGCGCCTCTCCCCCTGCAATCAGTAAAGGCAAACTTTTTTTTATTACAGTCGTATATTATTGCTTTTGATTAGCTGCAATTGTTTTGTCTTTCATTAAGATTCTCGTCCAAGCTGTAGTGGATATTTTAAATAATATTCGCTTGTTTTTCATCTGTTTCTTAAACATGTTTTTTTTTTATATATATATTTGGTCTGAAAGCGGGGTGCAATGTTAATGAGTTATATATGAAAAGAAAACCATACCACCATATTTAACATAGTATCATTTGTATGTATATACTAGTGTAAAGGTACCCAACGCGTTGTAGCCTCAGTCGCAAATTAGTAAAAAATTAAAATAAGATTTCAACACGCTTTTCTGTTGTACACCATCTATTTTCTCACTCTCTCATTATACTGGCGTCATCCACGCTGTTCACGTTATCTCGAACGTTTTTCCCGTCTTTAACGCGATCTCCCTTTCAATGTCTATATTTTTCCTTACCGTTGACGTCAGTTCGCATGCATTTGCATAAACGCGTCCATAATCGTAGCTTCTGCTTCCGTTGCTTTTCGACAAAAATTTGTTCAGGTTTCATTCTGTTTAGGTGTTTCATATATGGACATTTACGAAAAAATAGGCGTCCGTGAACCAGAAAAACTTACATCCGCAGAAGCACCTAGCACAGCCGATATAGTAGTTGATGGAATTCAGTTGTAAGGGTTATATTTCTGGAGATTGAATATTCAATTCCCAGCTGGAAATCCAAAATTACAGTTACGAACTACTTAGGAGTGCTACTAAGTCATGGTTGACGGAACGAGACGATGCTACCCCAGTGGTTTTAAAAAAAGAATTCCATTCGAAATTCATTGAAGATTACTGAGTTTTACGAAGAGATTCACAAAAACGACAGAAAGATACTCGACTTGGGCAGATCCTCAAAGGGGGAAATATTTAAAGAATTTATACAACAATGTTTGTTTGGAATTGAAAGTATTTTTTTATGTTATCAGTCCAGTTCTTTCACATACAGAACTTCAGTAGATTATGATTTCTAAAGAATTAAAAAGTAATAGAGATAAAAGCGCAAAAGACAAAATATATGTGTTTGTGTATGTGCGTACGTATGTCTATATTGTAATTTGCACAGATTTATATAGTATTCTATCAGTATATTTTCCCTTTCTCCTTCTTCTCCAAAAGGCGTGTATACTTACTGCTTTGTTGGAACACAAAAGCTAAAAATACGTTATCAAAAAGAGTTGTATATGAATATACTTTAGTTGAATTAAGCAGCTCTCAAGTAAGCTGCTACGTAAATTGCTTTAGATAAATCTAATTTATCTGTAATAACCGACTTGTTCACATAGGAAATTAAATTAAGATTCCCATGAAAAGAAAATCGGGACGCTCATTCAATTCTTACTATAGTGCTATTCTGGATATTCACATATGCTGTCTATGTTGTAATACATGGGTATAACATCCAGTCCCTATCAGATAGCTTTCGCTAATTTATATTTACATATTATACTGTGTGTTATTTTTCATATATAACCGCTTGCTGTGTGATTAAGAATAGGTAATTGTGTCAATGTTATGTTAACAATTTCCATAGCGACTATTCATAAAAAGTTTTCTCTTGCGAGATAACGGAAAATTAGTCATGTGTTGTTTTGGTGTGTTTGTTTTTTTTTTTTACATCGGATTTATGGAAGGTCTTCTGAACCTTGCTATAAATTCACGCCAGATACTTTGCGCTATGTACTATCTACATACCAACACTTGTTTCAGATGTACACATAGCGATATTACCTGATGTAAGGAATAATATCGGACTTGCTGAAAGCACAATGTGAAAAAGCAAGCTAGGAACCTGTTATAATCAGGGAACCTATAATTCAGTTTTACTAAGAAGGTGAATGCTTTGCGAGAATGCAAAAATTTGTGATACGAAGTTACTGGATGGAAGTAAGTACAGGAAAATTTTAGTGGATCTGAAGACAGTTAATCAATTTCCAATTAACAAAAAATTTACTTAAAAAATATTTTCTAGAAAAGCAGCCAGATATTGTAGCATGGTCCGTTTCAAAGAATAGTGTCTTCCTCAAAGAAATTACCGTCCTAGGGAATGAAAACTAGAAGGAGGCACATGGCAAGGAAAAACTCGATGAAACACAGCGTGTTGATTGCGTGAAAAGTGGTTGGATATGCCATGTTATTTCTATTAATATCGGTTGTTATGCATTTCCAGGAAACTCAGCCATTTCTTTCAAAAAATAAAAATCACGGGCCACAATCTAAAAGTTGCCTCGGACCGTCTTACGAATTGAGCTCAATATGCATCAAGTTAGATTTGATCGAGGGCGTAAAGTCTTCATCATTCGTAGACGTTATAATTTCTCCTTATTGATTCGTATTTTAATACCCTGCCTGGTGATTAACATCGCTTGGCAGCGTAAGATAGTACCGCTTTGATCTACCAAAACTGTTATCACCATGAATGGCGGCTGATAATGGCAGCCTATCACATGTACTTTCATGTTGTATGGTGAAGATTAGTTAATTAAAATCTTTTAGTATGTTAGGCTTACACTTATCAATTAATTCAAATTCATTTATAACTATTAAACTAATAACGAGTCAGTCTTATTTTTACAGCTATCTGTTGCGAGGTACAGATTCTTTTTTCTAAGTTACTGAAAGGATAAACATTGTATATACGATTAATTAGTATAAAAATAGACATGGTTTAAATATACGTTGAGAATAAGTTGTTTATTTAATTTACTATCGTTTTCGTAGGTATATTGTGAGTCTCTAAACTTTTATTCCCAGGAAATAAAAATGAGGAATTATACTATCACATTGAAGATTAAACAAAACCGTTTCTAACGATTTAAATATCTAATAATACAATATTACAATTTTAAAAAATACCCTAACAGGTATGACATATAAACTTTGTGTAAATATATCTGTTTACTCTTATTAAAAAAGAGGAAGGTTGATTTCAAAATTGATCATTTTACTCCTTCTGGCATGATCATTTGCTTCAGCTCAGCATTTGATTTACACTCTGGCAAAAAATATTCACTGTAAAATCAGATTTATTTCTGCATTATTATTAATAGATGGTTGTAAGGAAGATGCAAGCAAAGAACGTAACATTGTAGTATAAACCCGTTATCGGGAACAAGCTAAAATATTTGGACATTTAAAATGTTATTTGATTATTTTTGGGAAAATATAAAAACTTAACAAAATTAATTTGTCTTTTTTCTTTTATCTTTATTTGGTTTATTTTTCTCTAGTAAGCATAATCCGCTAGAATTATTTGTATATTTTGACATTTGGACAAGGGAGAAAATCACAAAAACAGGATCCGAGTACACAAACTAAAACATTGTAATATAAAGCTATTTTCTAAGTACCTAAATACTTTCAAATTCTTTTGCTTCATGGTCACAAAAAGCTGTAAATTCGTTGCAGTTCTCTACGCCAAAATTTAAAATGCTTCCAAGTCATTCGCTAGATTAAGAAAATGAGGCTGGTTCAACAAATATATTGGGTTGCTTAGTTCTCTCCTACTGCGATCTCTTAGACCCCAGGCCGGAAAGTTAGATTGAGAAGTCAGCGCCCTAAAGGAGGGCCACTTTGACCTGCAGAAAGTGCCTGGATTTTGGCATTCTCTTGTCTTTGCGCCTCATGCGATTAGCCAAAAACTAGTCCCTTCTCAGGGAAAAAAGGCAAAGCCTAGGAGGGTGGTGATTTTGGAGACCCAGGATAACAAATCTCTCAAGCCTTTTTTATAGGACGATGATTTGGCGGGTATAGAAAGTACAACTCATAAAGGCCATACAGTTATATAGCCTAGACCTTTCGCAAAATACTTAATGTTAAATTGTGAAAAGGTTTCTACGGGGAATCTATTCTAAAAAGAACAACATTCTTTCAAATAACTGGTATATTTTCCAAACAAATTAGGATAAGTTTGTCACGAGAACCGACTTCAGGGCAGCAGATTATGCCAACGCAAAGTTTGGAGACGGATTAAGGGAAGTCGGTTGACAAATATTCGGCATAAAGGCACACAAAATCTACGGGAACAAATTTAATCTTGGACAAATGGCAACGCACATCCTCAACCTAAATGGAAGGCCAAAATCTGTAGTGTGCCATTATCAGATATGATGGATAGAGAAAGTAGTAGTAGTAGTAGTAGTAGTAGTAGTAGTAGTATAATGTAGCATAAAAAAGGCGAGCAGGATTGCAGATTATTATCCAGATGGCGTCTTCTTGAGGTTGTTAGAACGTCGTTGTGTAAACGACATACCGCAGCAAGTTCTTTCCTGTCATTTCTGTATTGCTATCCTCATAGTCTTTGTAATAACAGCAACCATAAATATACTAATAAACAACAGCATAAATCATTTAGTGTTATTCAATATTTTTCTTTGCAGTATATATTGTGTGTATCTATTTATTTAAACTTTAACGATATATACACATAATAATCCAAACTCATCCTCGTTTTTCGTAAGAAACGGCTTCGTGAAAACACGGATTCTCTTTCACTTTCTATTTTGATATCGGGCAAGTCAATAAAATTAAAAAGATCTGATGAGCTTTATAATTCTTGCCTGTGATCTAAATTTCTGTACATGTCTCTCTGGTTCGAATTCTAATGGAATGTCTTACTTTCTTACTTAATTTTAAATTTTACATAGAGATTTCACAATGTTGCATAGAGATGGGGTCTTTTTCATATTAAGAGATAGGATGGGGACATTCATATTGATGAGAGGAAGATACATTTATACAGTTCCGGAGTGTTTCTTCTTCACATATATATAAGAGAGGAGAGAGAGGGTCAGTTCTTATAAGGAGGGGAAGAATCTCATTACTTGCATTGGGTTTATACAAACTTCATTAAAGATCAGACACATTACCTTCAATTTGTGGAATGATGACACAAAGACGACAGTTACAAAACATGATAACTTCTTTATTATCAGATCGACCAGTCGGATGATGATGACGTCAAGGAATTCAACGTCGTTTTTGCATATTTAAAACGTTCTCCCTTCGATTCTAAAGGGACACTCCTGATTATGTCAGCTCTTTCCGACCGACCCTGCTGACCGTTCGATCCGAACTCGACTGCCCGACTGCAACCCTCGATCTCAAAAACTAGCTCATATATTGAGAATTCCCTGTGTGCTATGACGTCATGTATGGCTTCAAAACGTGACCCATTCACGTGGGGAACTCACGTGGCTTAAACATACATTTCGGCACATGTTCCAACATTTCTGCAGATAAAGAATTCTCAGTAACCTATTATTCAACCTAACCTATTTTCAATATATTTCTAAATTGCATTGTTCATTATTTTCTAGATGACCTTATTTTAATTTAGTTTTCATAAAAAGCATTGAATAATTAAATTCTTTTTACAAACAAGCATAACTAAACTATTTTATATGAAATTTAACAATGCAAAATCCTAACATTCCATTTTCCGAATCTATGCTTACAAGGTTCGAATCTCGGTTTATCCTAATCTCATTTTCCACTTATCTAAAGTTTTTCGTACTTACAAGAAAAGGCGACCTTTTTCTTGTAACAACAATTCTAAACTTATTTTAAGTAACCTAATCTACATATTTCTACAGAGATATTACAAATAATTTATTTCAACAACAGACTATTTTGTTGCTGTCATTAGAGGTTGTGTCTGTACATATATCTGACCGCGTTGCCATCTTTAATATTTCATAGGTATTTGCTTCACAGTGTAGATGACTACATACATCAGATGTTATTTCACTCAATACCATAGTAACCAAAATTAATTGGATCTAATTTAAAACTCTGTCTAAAGTAAAATTAAATGATGACGATTCGTTCATTTTATTTTAATCTATGTCTAATATAATTGCGTCGGCATTTAGGGGCGTGGCTTGGGCGTGACGTCACAGACTCAGTAATTAGTGTTTTTTTCTTTAAATTTTCTTTATGAACATTTAAAGGTTGAATCGATTTTGTAATAAAATTAAATTTTTAAAAAATCAATTCGGATGAATCGAAATTTTCCTGAAATTTAATCACTATTCGAAATTGTTTTCCCCAATTATTTCTAGAATAAAATGTGTACAAAAGAAACTACATACAATTTGCCAATATCCGCAATTAAACATGTGTACTCGAACTATCAGGATTAAACTAATCGATTTATGTTGCCAGTTGCAACCAGTATCAACGTCACCCTACCTTCCGAAAATGTCTATATATAATTATATAAACACGCTAGATCTTTTCCTTTTTTTTATTTTTTACACGAAAGTGAACGCTTATAAAGGCCGGAAAGATAAGGATCAATGAACGTAATGTGGAAGTTAGGTGATCTTTAATGGTAAAATATTTAACGTAGAATTTTATTATTTAAGTAGATGGCTTAACAAGAATTTGTTCACCTTGAATTTAAAGGCTACCATATTGTAATCGGTCAGAAAGCAGGCTAGTGGAACGATATTCCATGGTTGGGCAGTTCTAGGAAAAAGCCTTCTTCATGAAATCTGCATTTAGATTCAGGCACATATAGAGAGTGGAAGAAATCGCTGGTGATTGTTGTTGATAGTTTGTGTTTTTCGTGAAACTTTGGCAAAGATGTGACTATATATTGCCGTTCAGATGAACACTTGCGATGAAAATAACGACAGACCAAACGCAGGCTTGAACGTGTTTTGTGTAGGAAAGAGGTTGCGAGGAAAATAAGAGCATCACTTACTTGGATTCGGTTTTGAACTCTATCAAGTCAAGATAGGACCCGATGAGCAGCTCCTACCCAGATGGCAATAGTGCTCCATCCAAGGGTGTACTTGGCTCTTATATAGATAGATGGTTTCATCCGTGATGAGATACCTACTGAAACGGTAAAAGGATCGAACCAATTTTCCAGTGTGGTTGGGGTGTGTAGAGGCCAGAGTGATTTTGCTAAAAAGAAACGAGCTTGCTTTTAGATGCAATCAATTATCAACTACATTTCCCCCATTGCAATACGTTCTCTAGATCATAAGAGAGAGAATCAGAAAGATATATGTCATTGTCGACTTTTGAAGTGTTGCTAAAGAGTTCGGTATCGTCTGCATAAATAGCTACGAATTATCTAAGAATGTGATTTGGGAGATCATTGATGAAAATCAAGAGGCGAGTTGATCACAGGATGGAATCCTAGAGTTGCCAGCATTGATACTATGAGTTCATGATTTCTGCCCATCGACGACTAGTCTTACAGGTCAATCAAAGAGAAAGGTTGAATAATTGGGTGGACATTTCCAGCTATTTCATAATGGAAATCTTGTGAAATAGCCCTTTATGCAATACCCTATCAAAAGCCATAGATATGTCAAGATGTACCGGTCTAGAAACGATGCCCTTTTGGATAGATTCACTAGTCCTGGGTAATATAGATAGCACATCAGCTGTAGATCTGGCAAGATGGTAATGAATTTGTAAGTAAGGGAATAAGTTATTTTTGCTGAGGTGGTTGACCACTTCTCAATTTATCATATATTCCAGCAACTTACTCATGAGACACAGGAAACTGATTGATCTGTAATGAGAGGCAGATGACCTATGTCCGAATTTTTGATAAGGAGCAAACTGATGAAGTTTTCTAGCTTTTCGGAAACATTTCTCCTTAAGTCATCGTTTAAGGAGTTTTGTAAGTATGATAGATAGTTCCGGTTTTTGAATTCTATAATTGGAATGTCGTCGAAGCTGGTCATGGTAGAAAAGAGCATAATTTGCCGCAAAATTCTTGGCAAAGAGTTTTGTTTTGTCAGATGTTAAAAAATTACCTCAGGTCCATTGATGATGGTTGGGATAGAGGACACATCTCTGTTCAGGACTATATTTGTTCGCCAAAACTGATGAAAACCAAACCGCTACTCAGTTGCATTTAATTTAACGTGCTCTGTATACGAATCTCTCGCATTATTTATTACTATTTTACAGTGGTTGCTAACAGTCCTAACATTGGGCGAATGAAGCGGTCAATACCGACACGTAACCATTCCGTCAAACCAGATACTATAGAAGACACGTGTTTTTAATTTTAAACATGGAACGCAGAAGTATATCTGATATAAATGTTTGTAATATATCCGAACCATCCATAGATTATCGATATAGATTATAGTACGATCACGAGCTACATGGGAAGACTTATTAGGTTTTGTTTTTATCTTAACCAAGACAACTAAGTTATCGGAAGATCTTAATGGAGGCAGACACAATTCTAAGCAAGTACAAAAAAAGGTCAAGAAGATTGCAAACTGTTCGTCAGTGTCAGGAATAAGTGTGGGTTCATAACAGTTTGTGTTAGTTGGTAAGCATTCGGGAAATCATGACAGTGCCTCCTCTCGTCGCCCGTTGTTTTTTTTTCCTGGACCAGCCATTAAACATTTTAATATTGAAGTCTCTGCAGATGTTAATGTTAGCCCTGGGATGAGCAGACACAACGTGGTTAATTTGCTCAGAGCTACTTTACATGATAGTAACTCCACTATTATTGGGACGATAGAATTAAATGTGAACGCGGTGCTACGAGCAAGTGCATTTCTGAAGCACTGTAGGTACATATTTCATGCTCATGGCGATTTGCAGGGGTCAGATTTTGATGTCAAGTTGAAGTATCTTTTATCGCGAATCCATCGTGGGAAACAGACCAATGTCAGTTTCGCACAGGAATACTAGGTCAGGTTTAGTCTTCTGTCATTGGATTTGAACGTCTGGAAGGCTTGAAACGCAGAGGTCTTGATGTTTGGGAAAGAGGCTTGATAGTGGGGAATCTACGTTGAGAGTTTGAGTTGTGGGTTTAATCTTGTTTTGTTCCCTGACATTTTTAATTTTTGTGGATTGAGATATATGGAAGAGGTCGGCAGAGTTTATAGAGCAGGGCAAAGATGAAAAAAGCAAGAACAAAGAATAATTTTTGCAATGTCGAGGAAAGGCCGTAACATAACCCACTAATGTGGCACCGAGAGGCCTCCACTAGAAGCTAATGTATGGTTTAAAAATTAGAATACAACAGACCCAGTACCTCAAGCACCTTCATTTGTAAAGTGGTCACAAGGATTTAATAAATAAATAAATATTAGGTTGGATGGGTAACAATATAGTCCTAATACATTTGTGTTCGGTGTTTATTATGAGATGAGAAGCGAGATGTTGTTAACGGAACAGTATATCCAAAAAAAGTTGTTATTTTGCATTTGCGATCCTGTGTTTTTATTTTAAATCATTTTGTATTTACTACATATATTTTTATAAATGTTAAAATATATTAATGAAAATATAATCATTCTACCTTTAGAATATATTGAATACAAAATAAGGCCGAACTAGATTAAATTCTGAAACAAGAACCGGCTACATAATCACAATAGATGTCATGCGATAGCCCCTTAGAAAACGTTCCCATGAATTTAACGTGGAAGTTAAGTGATCTTTAATGGTGAAGTATTTAATGTAGAATGTGATTATTTAAGCAGATGGCTTAACAAGAACTTATTTACCTTGAACTTAAAGGCTACCATATTGAAGGCTAGTGGAAGAATATTCCACAGTTTAGCAGTGTCTTAAATAATTGAATATCCATATTTTGATATAAAATTATTAATATCATCTAAATGTATTTAAATAAAATCAAGCCAACTACATTTGTAACGTGGCCGTAACGCTCAAATCGTGTTCGTTACAGTTTAAACCTAACTCGGGCCCCCAAGTCGTCCTTCACTGTCGAAACGTAACAAACAAAAAATGACAAATCCGATTCTACTTTTCTTTTTTTATAAGCATTTATTACCGTCACTCAAAAGTCTCTCGCACACTGGTAGTAGCCAGTCATTTTCTATTCGTTTACATAGAAGTCACCACTTATCAGGGTCCGGAGGCCACTCCAGGATAAGGATTAACGAGTGTGCAGTAGTCAACGGGATAATGCCGTAATAATCGTTAGTAGTGTGAATATGGTAAATTGGATTATTAATGGGACGGTTCATCTACGAATTTGTTTACGTTGAACTTGAAGGTTACCAAATTGTAGTCAGCTGGAAACATGAAAACGGAAAGAGTTCCGCAGACGTGAAGTTATGAGAAAGAAGTTTTGTTCATGGAATCTACGTTAAGGTTTAGGCACAGATAAAGAGTGGGTGGAATTATTTATTGTGGTTTCAGCTAGACGAGTGTTTTTTGTGAAAGTTTAGCGAGGATGGGGCATAGATCGGAACTCAGAAGAACACTTATCATGGAAATAATGATGAAGCAGAGATAGGCTTGCAACGTCTCTTCTGTAGAAAAGATGTTGCAGAGAAAAGAAAATAGCATCCCCCACTAGAATACGAATTTCATTTTGAACTCTTTTAAGGCAGAATAAGTCTTTCTAGCAGCTCCTGCCCAGATGTGGCAACAGCAATCTATCCTTGGACATACTTGGCTTTTATATAGATAGAGAATTGTATAAGCAGTAAGATATCTAATTGAGCGGTAGAAAGATTCACACCTTTTTCCAGCGACCTTGACACCAGATTTGATGAACGTGTTCAATTTCAGATCAGCCTCGTCAATTGATGCCAGATGAGGATCTGAGCGTTGATGATGCAAAGAAAGAAGCTTAGTTTTAGATGCATTTAAAGTAACCAGCAACCTATTTCCCCATTGTACTGAGTGCTCAAGATCAGAGGAGAAAGATCATGTAGAACCTGGTAATTTACAGCCGTTAAACTACTGCGATAGATAACAGTGTTATCAGCATAAATGGCTACGAATTATCTTAGGATGTGATTTGGGAGATCATTTATGTAGATCAGAAAGAGAGTTCGGCCCAGGTGAACACATGAAAGACTCCAGCATTAATACTGTGAGCTTCTTATTTCTTTCCATCACCATTACCCTTATGAACTTATCAGAAAGAAATGATTTAATAATTGAGAAGACATTTTCAGCTATACCATAGCTGGAGATCTTGTGAAGTAAACCTTTTTGCCATACCCTATCAAAGGCCTTTGATATGTCAGGAACTTTTGCCATAGAAAGGAAGCCTCTGTCGAGAGATTCGCTAATACTATGAGATATAAGCGTTAGCAGATCTGCTATGGATCTTGCAGAACGGAAACTATATAGCATGTCACTAAGAAAGTTCTTTTTGCTGAGGTGGATGACTACTTTTCTATTTACCACAGATTCTAGCAACTTAATCATGACGCAAAGGATACTTATTGGTCTGTACTGATAAGAAGATGAGCAATCTCCAGAATTCTTAAATACAGGGCATGCTGATGAGATTTTCAGCATTTAAGATATCGCTTAAACAGCTTGGTAACTATTGGGGCTACTTCTGGTTGAAGTTGTTTTAACACTATAATTGGAATGCTGTCATGGCTAGTTGTTTTACTAGAATCAAAGTTTTTGATTAGTTTGGCATCACGCACAGACATGTGCACGTCGCATAGTATGTTTTCTGATACAGGAGAAATACGGGGAGGGTTGACGGCCTTGGATGAATAGGATAGAATTAGCTGCAAAGTTCTTGGCAGAAGGTTTGGCTTTGTCTCATGCTGACGGGATTGCTTCCATTGATTGAAACAGAGCACACGCTTCTGTTCAGGACACTGTTTGCTATTTGCCATAACTGTTGGGAACCAAGCCGCTGCTCACATACTTTGAACTTGACGAACTGAGCATACAACTCTCGTGTTCTTTATTACTCTTTTACAGTGGTTGCTGGCAGCCCTGAAAGCGGCTTTAGTCTCAGTACATCTATTAGATTGGCAGAAATGGAAAAAGTGATTTCTGTGAATAACGGTTACAGCGCATTCTGAGTAGAACCACGGCTGGTTGTTATGTTTTTGCTAGAAATATGTGGAGTGTATGTAGCGGTCTATAGCTACAATAAACCATTCTGTCAGGACACATTCTTTTTAAACATCAAATGCTGAGGTAGATCTGATGTACATGTACAGAAGTACCGATATACTGTGGAACCGATATATATGGAGAGGTCCGTCTGAGAATTTATTACATTTTGCTTTTATCTTAACTGATACAACCGACTGGTTTGAAGATCCCAGTGGGGACAGAACTGAAGATGAACATAGCTCAGGGCAACTTGTGAAAAAAACGTTATGAGACTTGCATACTGACCGTCAATGTCAGGCACACGGGTGGATTTGTAAACAATCTGGGTGGAGCCATAAGCAATGGAGAAATCGTGACAGAACCTCTCCTTATCATCTGTCTTGCTTGAGTGGGAAAATTAGACCCCTGCTGTTAGAGAAGGAGCCATGGTAGTGGCGGTCTACGTCTTTACACGTCTATTTTCTTCAACGCGAAATTTGCTGCTCTCTCTTTTCTTCCCCTTTTTTCTCACGCACACTTCCTCATTTGCATATGGCATTTTCGGTTACTGCTGCTGCTACTCACTTCGCAAGCCAGTCATCCTTCGCTGCTGCTGTTAGTTTCCCGCGCGCTCAGATACACTATGTTACACATTTCATATCTCCTGTAAAAAAAGTTATGATCGTCTAATTCTTAGCAGATTAATACCACGAAAATAGGTGCCCTTATTTCTGGATTATATTTCACTATCCGGCATTATTAATAAATTAAATTAAATGAGCTTTAATTGTGCCAGAGTGACACATCCAATTCTATCCTAAATTTAGCTACTGAGTTCAAATTCTATCAGATCAATTTTGTTCAATAACTAATGCTGTTTGGTGATGTAGGAAAAGAATTATTCAGTAAAATGCTATGTTTTAGAAATATTTCACAGTTTCCAAATATGAGAATAACAAAAAGGGCAACAATTCCCATATATTCAATTTCATTTGATAAAATATGGACGAAAGTGAAAGTTAAAAGTACTCTTATTAGCTCTCAGTTACGGGGCTTATCTAGTGTCAATTTTTGTAGAGTACTACGTTCATATTCCAATGGTTTATTAGTCGAGATTTGAACTCAATATGTTCACGTTGATTTTTTTTTATATTGAATAGGTTGCGTTCGTGTAACTTTCATTTTATAACTTGCTTACCGTGTATAAGCTTCCAAATAAATTACGTCTCAAGGAATCCCTGCACAAATCAGTTCGTACAACATAAATTGCTGCCAAAAAGAAAGGTTGCACTCATAATTCTTCAAATATCGCAACTTTAAGCTAAATTCATAGTGTCTGTTTAAACAGCCTATAACTCATTTGGTTCGTCTTTTATTCCTTTATAATTTTAACTGTTCACATTTCGCCAAGAAGTGAGATCTCATTTTACGTTCAATTTATATAGGAAACTGATCCTCAACGCTAAAATGTTAAATTTTTAATAATTTTTCAAAAGTTCATTTATATTTTCTTTAAAGGCCCTTGAAACGTATTAAGCAAAAAACAGTAGATTATATATTTCGTTTTAGGATGTAAACTACCTTGGGTTAAATCGTAAAAATAACCAAATATTTTTTTAGTATGTAAAATGATCAAGTAGTTTTTTTTACATTAGAAAAACAGATTTGCTTTCTTCTATTTAGTTTGAAAACAATTACGAATTGCAATGAAAAATACAAATAAAATAAATCGTAAATAAATAATTTTGGGCACAAAAAAATATAGATTTTTTTTTAAAATCAAGATCTACTTTTAATTCCGCACAACTTGGGTAAAGAAAATGTTTTTTTAAATATGTAGGTGCACATGAATAATGGGTACGACCTTAAAATTGTTTCTTTTCTTCTGTTATCAACTATTTCTACGTATTATTGAACACTAAATTATCAGATTATGAGAAAATTGAGAAAAAATCCATATTTAAAGATGTAGAAAGGGATTCGGTTTCACATACACCGTTCTAGTAAATCAATCAACCATTTTCAGAAGCGATTTACACGTCCGATTTGACTTTTGTCCTTCAACCCCTTTCCTCCGCCATTATTATTATTATTATTATTATTATTATTATTATTATTATTATTATTAGAGAGAGTACCGCAAAAGACACGGTCGCATGGGACTCTGGATATACTGGAAGGTGTGTAAGAGGGTTGAGGTGAAGTGTGCTGGAAAATGGTTTGGGGAGGTGTCCAATGAAGTGAGAACAAGTGAGGCCGGTAAGGTAGAGGTACGGTGGGGAAAAAGTGTCATAACGACCAAGCAATTGGAACATAATCGTCCGGATTTGGTCGTCATTTACAAGGTCTCAAAAACCTGGCAGATTGTAGACTTCTCAGTACCCTGAGACAGGAATGTGAGAGAGAAGGAGAATGAGAAGTGGCCTTGGAGATAAAGCGTATAAAAATGGTTAAAACACAAATAATCCTGGTCGTAGTTGGTACACTAGGAGTAGTATCAAGTCGTCTGGAAGGACAATTGAAAAAACTACAAATCCTCGATGTTTTAGGCGGCCTTCAAACCTTTGCAATTATAGGTACCACCAACGTCCTTAGGAAAACCCTTGATCTTTGAAGCTCCTGCTTTGAAGCCGAGATTAAGGGAAATCATTTGGAAATGAATCCCATCCCTTTCCAGAGAGACGTTCATAAACGAAATCAGAATTATTATTATTATTATTATTATTATTATTATTATTATTATTATTATTATTATTATTATTTTCTGTTTTTGCGAATTTTCGCTTTGAGAAAAGTTCGGTGTGTCCCCTCGTCGTTATTTGTTATTTATTTTTTGTTTACAACTTTGTAAAAGTTGTTTTTACATTTAATGACCCGCACTATTTTTTTTAAATAATCCTAGTATATCCGTTGGCCTTAAAGGGTAAAATAGAAAATTTTTAGAGAATAAAGTGATTTTGATTACTGCAAACACTAATTACTATTAAGGAAGCTCTACTAAAAGCAGTACTAAAACCTAGTTTCTACATCCTCGCCTCCTTGAAGAGATTTTATTTTAAGTAAAGCCTGAAGAAAAATCGTTATAATCCACAGGAGCACTACTAACAGCAATAAATATGGTTATATATATATATAATTCCAAAGACCTTCCAAAGGGCGAATGAACTCTTTTTCTGGGTCAACGGCCAACTAGCACCGTGTATATTTGTGTGTGTATATGTGTATTGGGGTGGAGAGGGCTCCCGTAGGCCGTGGTGAAGGCAACTTTTCTAGGAGAAGCAAATCTCTGATTTAAAAAACAAAGCGGGAGACCAGTACCCGCATTAAGCTGGTCTGCAGTTTAATTTGTTGCTGGCTATCTTGCTCTTGCTTGTTGCTGGATCTCAACATTTTGAACCGAGAGAAAGACTTGTCGTACAAAGCTAAGTTTCTGTAACATCATCTTTGTATAGATACTCCCTCAGGCATTTGGGCTCATGGATTTTAAATGTTTGAGGGAGTGGCACTCGTCTGACAAGACGTTGCAATCATCATCATCATCATCATCATCATCATCATATATATAATTATAGTTATATATTGTATATTATATTTAAATCAGTTTTTTTTTACTCAACGTGGTTGAATTAAATATATTTGTAAGGAAAACATGTTAAAATAAATAAGAACAAAAGATATAGTTGACAATGTGTATGCGTTAAAGATTGGCAGTGGTTTTTAAAATCAGACTTAAGGCAGGGTAGCCATGAAATCGGTAAGCAGGTGAAATTTTTGAAAACGAAAGTCAGAAACCAGATGGACGGTTTAAACGCTAGAACAAGTAAGCTGATCTGAATTTTATAATAATATAGATAATATAATATATCTATATAGGTAGACAGACATAGAGATAAATAGATTTATAGATAGAGATAGATAGATTGTATAGACTTAAGACAAGACGGCTATGAAATAGGTAAGAAGACGAATTTTTTAAAACCGGAAGTCATAAACCGGATAGGCATGTAAGCAAGCTGATCTGAGTTTTATAATTATATAGATATGACGATAATTTTTAATGCATTCGTGTTTTAACAAATAGTATAAGAGGGTAAAAGTGCATTGGTCTATCACAATTCTTCTTACTGAACACTTTATGTGAAACGATACATTATACAGTCTTTTTTTTACTTCTCTTTCGAGAAAAGTCTAATAAATATTTCGGTTTATGTAAGCATGCTACTTTGTTTGTTGTGTTCTAGTAATGTTTTTAAAAGGTTTTAGTCATCGCAATTTTAATTTATGTGTATGTTTATATGTATATGTATTTAGCCTTGTCAGAAAATTGATATATTTTTCTATTAGTTAAATATTTATAATGAATCCAATCTCTCCCCTGAAATATAAATGAAAAGGTGTCTTCAAGTATTTAAACAGTATCCATGATAATACGGGGGTGTGCAATAAGTAATGCCCCTGACCCACTTCCCATAGCAGAAGAGCAACGAAACTTGGTACAGTTATTAGTCTTTCTCTACATAGGAACCACACAGAGTTATGCATTTCTCCCATCGTTTGATGCAGCTCTGGAGACCGTTTTTGTAGAACACACCAGGTTGGTCCTCCAACCACGATGTGACTTCAGAAATCAAGGCTGTATCATCTAGGAAACGCTTTCCTTTCAAAAACAACTTCATGGCTAGGAAGAGGGTGCAAGGTCAGGAGAGTAGGGAGGATGAGGGGAGGATTTCGTAACCACACGCCCGTGTTTCTGATCTGGCGACATGCGAGTTGTGGACCGAAGCGTTGTCCTGCAGAAGGAGGATAACTTTGCGGATCTTGTTCTGCCTCTTGATTGTGATAGCTTCCCTTAATTTTCTCAAAAGTTAATCATAATAGGCTCATGTAATTCTGGTATCCTTTGCCAAGAAATCTGTCATCACTACTCCGTCCTGTGAGCATGACCTTGCCAGCGGAGGGCTGCACCCTTGCCTTCTTTGGAGGTGGTGAATCCAAGTGCTTCAAATACATTGACTGGGCTTTGATTTCTGGATCATAGTGATAGACCCAGGTTTCATCTTGTGTCTTTTGAAAAACTTTGACTCATCTTCTTGGCACATCTCCAAATTCATCCACGAGCATTCGATGCGTTCACAGTTCTGGAATGGTGTGAGCACCTGGGAATCCATCTGGCAGTCACTTTATTCATATGCAATTTTTTTTTTATACAGGCATCACCACATTATAAAGTCCAAGAGGCCACTCGAGGATAAGGGTTAAAGAGTGTACAGTAGAAATTGGACAATATAGTAATCATTAGTAATGAAAATTTGGTAAATTTGATAACTTATATGGAACGGCTCATCAAAAACGTATTTACGTTAGACTTGAACACAGCCATATTGTAGTCAGCCGGAAAGCAGGAAAACGGTAGACAATTTCACAGGCGTGCAGTTCTAAGAAAGAAGATTTGTTTATGGAATCTACGTTTAGGTTTAGGCACAGATAAAGAGTGTGGGGAAAATTTAATAGTGTTTTCAGCAAGACGAGTGTTTCTTGTGAACGTTTGGCGAGGGGGGGACCATAGACTGAAGCTCAGTCGAACACTTTCCATAAAAATAACGATACATCAGACAAACTCGCAACATCTCTTCTGTGAGATAGAGGTTCAAAATTTCTTCTTCCATATTATTTACAAAGACTTCTTAAACGTATTATCCCACAAAAAACAGGTCTTAATTTTTGGGTCAATGTCAAGTTTCTTTCCAACTCCCCCAAAAACTTTAAAATTACTACTTTTAATGATTTTCGGCGGTGCTGAAAACGAATATTACGTTTAAATTTTGGGTAGATAAGTAGTTTTCATGATATGAAGGAATTACTTCTTTTTTAAATGGGGATCACTTTCCTATATAAATTATACGTAAAATGAGCACCTACTTTCTTGTCACCTAGTAATTTCTTCATATCATAAACCCCCGAAAATTGCCGCTGTTTTTTTACTAAGAGATGCGTTCATTTTCTCATCTCATAATTTAGGACGCTAATTATGCTGTTAGTAAGTTTACAAAAGCATACTTTTGTTTTTCTTTCTTTTTTCATTATACAACTTGTATAGTTGTGAACATGTACCTCTGCACTTTAACATTTCACAAAAATTCTGTTTGCATTAGGAGACGGTTAAGTAAACTACAGAAGCCTCTAGTAAAATCTATACAAATTCTCTAATTGAATACCCATATAAAAAAAATGAAAAACAAAAATATATTTTTGTAAACCGCTCGTGTAAGCTAACTGACAGCATTATTTACGTCCTAAATTATGAAAAATAAACGAATCCCTTAGTAAAAAACAGCGCCGGTTTTCGGTGGTGCTGAAAACGAATATTACAATTAAATTCGTTTCATGATATGAAGAAATTATTAGGTGGTTAGAAATTGGGTGCCGATTTTACGTTAAATTTATATAAGAAAGTGATCCCCCAGTGTTTGAAAAGTAACTTTTCATATCATAAAAACTACTTATCTGCCCCAAATTTAAATGTGATATATTTAGCACTATCGAAAACCAATAAAAGACGTCATTTTCAAGTTTTTTGAGGAGTTGGAAAGAAACTTGACATTGACCATTTTTTCTAGGGGTTAAACGAATCTGGGTCACGTCGTAAAAATTGACCATTTTAAATTTAAGATATTAAATAAAGTATGAAAAAAATCTGTTTCACAGGCAATTAAACACACTTGTTGTGGTATAATTATTATAATAAATCCTGGGCAACACCGCTTAAATTTTATAAAAAAAATACAAAAATAACAGGGGATGATGGATTTTGTTCACATGTGTCTCTGTGACTAACTCTGCCCTCGTGAGGATGCAAATAAATGATGACATTACTTTTAATTATTTCTCTCTAAAAAATAAAAAAAGGATACTTAAAATAAAAAAAATAATTCAGCTTAGAATAATATTTCGAAATGAAAACAAAAACAGGAAATATTTAATAACGTGCTCCGTTTAAAACAATTTTTCAATTAAGCTATCACAGTTATTCCCCCTTTTGGCTTTCTGGTTTTGGTTTAAAAATAAAACGGTTTTAGATTTCAGATAATATAAATTAAATCAAACATAACTTGAAATGTAAATAAACTAAATGATTAAAAAAATATATAATTAGTACAGTTGAAACAAAACTATTATGTCGAATAAGTAATGTCATCGAGGTAATTATTTAAATAGATTGCATTTAATTTGATATGTTAATGACCGTAACTCAGTAATGAAAAAGTGGTTTAAAGAATGCTATATATTGAAAGTCAATATACAACATAATGTCTGCTTTGCCAGAAGTATCCTAATATGGGCATTAATATCTCTTGACCAGGATAGGTGTACACGCATATGGCATTTATATTTCTTTGGTGATTGGTAGTTGTACACACAAACACACGAAGGCTATTACTTTATATATGTATATAGATATAATAATCCACATGCAATACCTTTGTCCGGTAAGTGTATGTTCATTAGCTGATGGGAAGGGCACGGTGAATACTAGAAAGCTGACTGCATAACTAAAATCTTAATAGAAATTGCGTATATAAAAACGACAGATGACCACAAAATTCGCGCAGGGGCCGGAAGAGTCCTAGAGTGGATGAAACGCGGAATATTCAGTGTAGCTTAGTCGCCACATATATTTTATAACTACATATATATATATATATATATATATATATATATATATATATATGCCAATAAAAATCAAATTCAAAATACATTGACTCTGTTATTAAGCTTCATGAGTATCAATTTTTATAATCGAGCATTCATATATTTTCAAAACATCAAAACAGGTAAAGAAAAAATGATGATAATGTGTATTTCGGTTTTTGTTAAAATTGTTTTGTGACCATTCGAACAATTTAAAACATCATGTTATTCGAAAATAGTCCAAAAATAGCCTCTCTTCAGGCGGTGAAATATAATATTTATACATATATGACTATAATTCTAATCCCTAATTAAGAGATCAAGCAGTTAAACTTACCTCCATCCTGCTTTTCTAAGTTTTTGTTTAATTATTTTCCGTTAGCCATACAAATTATAAATCGCTCTATCTCGGTATTTCTACTTTAAATCATATTACAAGCAATTTCCTATCTTAATATTACACTGATGTTTCCTTTTTTTACATTAATTCAAATATTTTATTTTATTTTATTTCATTTTCTAAATTACTTATTTAATTGTTTTTCAAAATACTAAACTACACCCTCGAATTCTAGTTTTAATTTATATGTCCTATTCATATTCTTCTCGATCGTTTCGTATCAGTTCTGCTTACATCTCCGATATCATAATTGATTTTTCTTAATATTTATCATTTAAAAAAGAATTGTAATTAAAAGGGTCATTAAAAAATTATTAATTAAAATTTATCTTTACTTCATATTTCGCTTCTCAACCCCCAACCCTACCTACTCCATTCCCTAACCCCAATATAAATAAATAAAAAAAATAAATAAATCCACACCCAATCAACCTTGTTCTCCGCACAGTTCAATTCACCCCTAACTATTTTTTACTAAAAACTATCTTTTGCTGAAAGGGGGTCCGTGGTGCAGTGGATAGAGACGTTGTAATCTCTGCGGTTCCAGGTGAAAATTGTCTGAAGATAATGGTTTCAATATTACTCAAAACTGGCCATGGTGAGACGAGAACAAATACGGAAGGCAGTAATTGCTGTGAATGTAGTTAGAAGATATGGAGTTCCTATTCCGTCGCGGTTACCATCTGACGAAGCCAGAGGAATAGTTGGTGGAAATGTTGTGAAACAACAACTAAAAAGATGAGAATAATAGTCCGCAATAAATAAATTAATAAATAATTCTCATCTCAATAATGAATTTACATTAAATATTATATGTATATATGTGAAGCGAAATATGAAGTAAAGATAAATTTTAATTAATAATTTTTTAATGACCCTTTTAATTACAATTCTTTTTTAAATGATAAATATTAAGAAAAATCAATTATGATATCAGAGATGTAAGCAGAACTGATACGAAGCGATCGAGAAGAATATGAATACATAAATATTTATAGAAAAAATGTGTTTACTATAAAGTGTTTACGCAAATATTACGCAAGTATATATCTGATTAGAATATCTATTAATATAATATGTAGAATAATTGATTAATATAATTACACGTAATAAATTACCTAAAGATGATCATCCCATAGGAAAATAAAAAAACTAATTAGAAATGAATTAAAATGGATGTTTAAAAAGATATGAAAATAAGCCACCTCTTTTTCATATAAATGCAATTTCACTAAATAAATTGTATTTTTTTTAAATAGATAGAAAAAAGGGATGTAATATGAATATAAATGCACTAAAAATCTCGAATGTCAAGGAGTATAGATCTGAAAAATAACAAAAATTATTCATATTTCATTTGCCGTTTTCCTTTTATTAATACTCTTTATAAACCATTTTCACATTTTGTACTCGTATATTATTTCTTCAAATAAGATCAATTAAGAAGCTCTTTAACTAAACATGAAACCATGGTGAATAGGTAAATAACTTTGATTTATTCTATAATTTTGTTATTTTCTTACACAGTAATATTAGTTCTATAAATTCCATTATGTATATACATGTATATATATATATGTATATATATATATATGTGTGCGTGTGTGTGTGTTTATGGTGTGCGTATATTTCTGTGTGTGTGTGTGTGTGTGTGTGTAAATATCCCAAACAATGGAAACAAAAAGCTATTCCTGTAGACGCCAAAAACAACGAAGTTCGAATGTCCTTTATTCTATTTCCGGAAGCAGCGGTAAACAATAGCGTATGAATCAATATCAAAATGTGCACTTTTAAATCATGGGACGCAGAAGCACAACTTGTCAAAACTTTTAATTTATCTGATATGCATATATATATATATATATATATATATATATATATATATATATATTCTGCGGATGAAAAAATACTAATTATACTTATCCATCTATCTTAATACACGCACGCACACACACTCACACACAAATGTATATATACATACATATATATATATATATATATATATATATATATATAAGAATAAAAGTCTAGCTACATTCCAAGATGCAAATATTTATTTTTCGTGCAAAACAGCTCATTTAGCATGTTTAAATTTTATGTGCAATTTTACAGATCCGTTTCCTTATCTAGAAACAAATAGTAATTATTATGTCCATAACAGCTCTTGTCGAGCATATACTCTTCAGGAAAATATAGAATTTTTTTATTTAGATAAATATGAATAAATATGGAGAGCGGACTAGCACACGACGCTGAATATACTATTTTTCTACTTGCAGCATTATATTGCCTATTTAAGCAAAGAATTGTTTAATTTTTCTGAGGAGTATATGCATGAAAAGAACCATTATTATCGTAATAATAAATGTCTGAAGAATGACATATAATAAAAACATATTTCACAAAAATAACATATATATGTATATATATATACATATATATATACATATATATATATATATATATATATATATATGTATATATAATTTAAACTGTTAATGTTCTTTGGATGGTACTATATTTCTCAAGTTTTCTTCAACTAGTCTTGACTTCCTTCGGAATATATTTTTAACGTATATAATTCTGCATTATTATAAACTTTCATAAGTTTTAGTTTTCTAAATTATGTGCTAAGCAGCAAAAGTTATAGGCTCCCTTTGAATATTATGAATATAAATTTGCTGACTACTTTCCTCTGAAGATGAGAGTTATTCTTTGAAACACCATAGAAAAATATTTTATTTAAGTTTCACTTTGTATTCCTTGTTTAATAATAAATCTATTGCAAATTCCAATAATATTTCTTATATCAATGCTCCATCTCGGCTATTGGTTAGGATTGTCCTATAAATATATATATATATATATATATATATATATATATATATATATATAAATTACTAACTAGCTCTACCTACGTATTGAGCACTTTTGAAGTAAATACTTAAAGTTTACGCATAAATCTATACTTTCGTATATTAAATTTATGTGAATAAATGAAGTAGTTATATATATATATATATATATATATATATATATATATATATATATATATATACTTGCTTTAAATGTATAGAAATATTCAATTTGTAAACTTGTAATTTTTTGGAATTTCATGTACATGTGTATATATATATATATATATATGTATATATGTATATCTATTATGTATACGTGTACATACATTATATATTTTGTGTATGTATGCATATATATATGTGTGTGTGGGTGTGGGTGTGGGTGCGTATTGAGTTGCCAGTTAATGTATAGACATTAGAATAAAGACTGAAAAATATATTACGATTTTTATAATGTTATAATATATTTTAATGCTATAATTTTTCTGTTTATTTACATAATTTATTTTAGTAATTCTATTGCACCCGTCTTCTACTACTTTTTATGTTTGCTTTCTTTCGCCTCTTTTCCTGCAGTCCTTTCTACACTTCCCGTTACTTATCATCTCATTCTCTGGTCTAGTTGTCAAATACAATATCAATTGCTAAACAAGGTAAAAACCAAGTTCGTCAATTATATCATCATTATACAGGATTATGCGTTTAATAAAAATTCGATGTCGCATGAAATTCTCAAAACACAATTATATATGTGTGGCTGTGGGTGCGCACGTGCGTGGGGGGGGGGGGTGCGTCCAGAGGGAGAGAGATACTTTTTTTTGCTTTATCACAGCTCTACAGTGCTGCAAAACAGGCAACTGCCCTAAGCTGAATCTAAACTCTATCATCTGGCCGCAAAGGGTGGCCTAATGCATTGAGTTGTACCCGAAAGCGTTGAACCGTCCGGATGTGTATTTTGACACTGCTGGATATGGTCCTGTTGTCATAAAATGGATCTACAGCGTTACATCTCCGATCTCGCTCGTTAAACATTGTGTCACTTTCGGACACAATAGAAGGCCCCTATCGCTCTTGGGATTTGTATACAACTTGCCAACTAGTAGATGGTCTGCAAGAAAAGTTTTTTTTCTACAAACGGAAATGGAATAACGTCGTTTTTTCTATGGTTACAGTTTATCGTTCCATGCTGTACAACAAGTTTTAATTTCCAAACGTTTTTTTCTTATAAATTGATGCCTGGCAATTGAAGTCCTGCATAAGTTACTCGTCTCTTCCCCAATTTTTCCTCTCGCTCTCCGTCTTTTACAGAATAATACAACAGACTCTAATATAATAGTTACAAACTGTCTACAAACTGCATCACCACAATATTGTATTTCTTTTTCACGGATTAGTCAGAGATAAATTTACATAAATACCGTCGACAAATCCAACTAGTAGCAAAATTTCACTATTTCAGGAATTTCCAAAGTGGACTCAACGGAGCTTTGGAGCTTCATGAGTGAGGCTGGGGGCTCGGTAAGCACTTACTTAAAGAAGCCCAAATGCACTAAATGGAAAATTTGCAGACATTTAAATATTTGATATTTTTTTACTGGAAAGAGATATGATACATGTGGTTGTTTCATTTAACTTAACCTTTAAGTCAGGGAACCCTAGTGTTTGAATTTTAAATTAATGTTTTTCATATTTATTTCTGTACTTATCTTGTTAATGATCCGTGAAAATCTTTTCCCCGCTCAGTGGCTCAAGGGTGTCCCTTGAAGTTCGGGAAACCCTGCACCATTTCACTGCAGAGATTACCACATTGTGGAAAACGCTCAAGTCTAATGTGTTCTTTCCTCTGAAATCTTCCCATCGCAATTCCGTTCCTTCTTCCTCTTTCCCCGATTGTACTAACATGCAGACATGTAGATGTAATGTGAACAAATATCTGGCTGCACTACTTCCAATTATGGATGCCAGTTATAAATATGGTTCCTAATTACACTAGCCATTTACGACTGAGTGTCAATATGACTAGCTTGCACGTGCATTACATAACGATAAAATAATTCATAGTATTAGAAGGGGTAATTATCTTTTCCGATTCGCAACATTTGGTATAGGTATCTTTAAGAGTTGAACATACATTTTATTTACATATAAATTTTAAAATAAACGTACATTTTATCCTTTTTTCAGTTAATCAGTGTTGATATGAACAGAAGATTATTATTCGCACTATTTATCTTGTAAAAATGTGTTAACCATCTCTAGTAATTTGGTGGCGGATATTTATAGAACATTGGAGTAAACACAAAAACACTTTAGACATAGTTATTTCTGCTTATTTGTAAAAAAAAAATATATAATATTTACAATCTCCCTTTCTTAAACAAATATACAGAAATATCTTCATAATCCAACGAACTTCCAAATCTAAAGACAGCGTATTACATGTAAATATTGCCGTCTCTGCGTTCATAAGTGCATGTACAACACAATCTATGTTAAGAGAAAGGTCCCTGATACGAATCTTTCTATATTAAACCATAACAGACATTTACATGAGAATTTGTATGATTTAAAAAAGTATAAAATACTTTGAGAGAAATATTTTTAAAAAGTTAACAATACGTGCAAATTTTTTTTTTAAAGAATAATATTTCTTTCAAAACGGCACAGTTAAACAGGAAAAGCAATTTACAAAATAGGCGTACAATATTCATGGGACATGTCGACTAGAGAGATCTAGTAAAAACATTTTCTGTAGTTAATCTTAGTTTTAATTAAAAAAAATAATGGTTTGAAGTGTATAATAAAAAAGGCTTTAGCGCGCATGTGTACTGATTTTAAGGTTGATCACGGATTTTTGTAATATTTTGTGATTGTTGAAAGTGAGTTCGACGATATTTTTAATAAGAGATAAAATGGGCGTATGAATGTGTTACATGATAAGGGATGTCCCCTTTTCATGTAAGTATAAAAATAGAGAGATTTAGTTAAAATGAAAATGAAATAGAATAGACGAAATTCGAACCTCGTAAATTAGGTTTAGAAATAGATTACGAGAGAGAATTAGAAAATGGAATGTAAAACAAACCATTGTTTAGCTTAGAGATAAAATAGTTTCAAGAAAAGAATGTGCGTTAACAAGTCTGTTATGAAAAATTCAATTGAGGAATGCAACTATACAAGATAATTTAATAAACATGTTTTTAACATATTGGAAAAATAGGTTATTGCGAATATAGGTTAAAATTCCTTTTGTAAACAAAGGAAAAAGTTTTGGACACGCATGTCCAGAACACGTGAAAGAAGACACATGTTTTAACATGTGTATGACGTCATGGAAAATGGGAAGTTCTAGATATAGTTAGAAAACTTTAGAGTTAAGCAAGGAGAAACTGCGGGAGAGTCAGTGAGAGTCTGAGGACGACAGACGACAGTCCAGATGGGCATTCGAACGTCTAGAAGCGAGACGGTCACTTTTGAAATTAGAATGTGAAGCTTTGAATTCTTGACTTAGAAAACCACGACCGGTCTGGAGAAGAAATAAACCCACCATGTGTTTTTATAAACGTCGTCTTTGAGTTGTAATTCTACCAAAAGGTAAAGTGAAAATTGTTATTATATGTCTATATATCTGTGTTATAAAATGTCTTAACATACACATCTTACATACACGTCTCGACATCTCATATGTACAATGTGAACTCTACATCTCATATCTACACTTCTAAGTAATGAACATTTTTTTATAAATATGAATCTCTTTACAACATCTCTCTCACAACATCCCTTTTAATAAAACTCTCTCTAAGACTCTAAGACTGTGCTTCTAATAAGACTCTCAACAACATCTCTCTCTCTCTCTCTCTCTCTCTCTCTCTCTCTATCTATCTATCTATCTATCTCTCTCTCTCTCTCTTTCTCTCTCAACGACAAACTCTTAATAAGACTCAGGGACTCTCACTATAAATAAGACCTAACAACAAGAAAAGAATAATCATAATAATAATAATAATGAACTATAAATATAACAAATGTTATCATTGACTCCGCCCACTGATCAGGGCGTCGCGGCTTTGGCAGTGATTGTCTTCTTTTGAATTAATGATTAACAAAATTATAAAAATTCTTTTTAAAGCTTTTCTGTTTTCACACTTTGTAATAATCATATAAGCTGAAACAAAATTTAACGCTTCCCCATTTGCCTGGCGATGATTTAGCGTGCAATATTATAACAGTTTTCTTTCATGGATAGGATCGTACTTTCACTGCATTAGTGTTATTTGTTTTCCTCCTCCAATTCTAACTCCTATTTTATTATGTCACCGTTTATCAAGGTAAAATACCACATGAGAATAATTATTAATAGCATATATGGATTGTTGTTTAAATGAAGGATATTATGGAGTGAATTAAGTAAAAAAGGAACAAAATTTTATTACGTTGTGGTCCTCTATTTATTGACACTAGATTAGTTCATGATGTAGCCCGGAAGTAAATATTCTCTTGGTAATGTATTACATTGAGCCTGATGGGAATATCGCAAAAGGAAAAGCTAAGGATTAGAGCAACGTTCATCATATCTATGTTCAAACGTTCAATTTATTTGATCCTATGTTCAACTGATGAACAAGATTGATTCTATAATTCACAAAGTAATTCAATAAGTGATTCAATAAGTTTAACCAAACAACGTCATAGAATGTCAACTATTTAGGATTATGCACGATCGATAAATGGCCTCTGTCAGTTCAATCTTTTAACCAATTCCTCAAGTTTATAGATTAGTAATTTGATGTGGCTTTAAAGGTTGAACACAAAGTCGTCTTGATGTGCTTAGTTTTATGTGCTTAATTAAGAGTATTAAAACAGAGCGGATGGTTATCTTTAATGTCATATTAAAACATAAAAACATTGAAATGATATTGAACCGGCAGGATATTTTCGATCAGTTTTAATTAAAATTGGCTTGTTGTATAGTGGCTGTTTTTTCTTTTCCTTTGTAATACCTACACGTAATGATGTTAATCTCTCTAATATAGGTTAATTTAGAACCGACGCTCAGCATCTGAGATCATTAAACATTGTACTAGTCGTATATAAGATATATGAAAAAGCATTACTGGTGACCTTGCGATTGTGTTCTACTGTTTTATTGCGTTTACGAATCATTGAAAGAGCAGATGATGTTTTTTTTTTTTACTTACGTTCACCTCTAACAAAGTATATCGTCAATTCGACGTAAGATGATACTATTTGGGACCATGTCTAAGAAAGATTAACAAGATGTACATTCACATTACATTTAAACTTCTGCATATCAGTAACGGTCAGGTAAGCAGGTAGAAAGAAGGGAATTTCAAAGTCTAGCTGTTCGAGGAAGAAACTTTTATACTAAAAGGCTTTCTGGCAGTTAAGGATCGCAACAGTAAAGGGTTGCGATTTTGTTGCTAAGCAGGTTTGTACGTAGAGAAGAACACATTACATTAAAATACTTATAAAAAAGGTACAAAGGTGCAACATTGCGACGATTGGACAGGGCATTTGCGCTTAGTTGCCGACATGGAACCTGTTAGATTGAAGACTCTTTTTGGACCTCATCCAAAAGGGAGAGACTGGTGCTATATGCATCAACCCAGATGTGGCAACAATACCTCGTGTATGGGCGAATGGTGGCCTTGTAGATGTACAAAATACTCTCACGTGTATGACATGATATCAGGAAGGACAGGGGATGTAGTTGAAATTGTTTTATCAAAGCAACAGCGGAAATAATACGAGATCTTTTACCTTTATCGAGCGAATAAATTAGATGCGGATTTCAACGTGCAGACTGGGCAGGTGATTTATGTAAGGATTAGTTAATATTTTCAGTAATCAAATATATCTACTTATGCATAAAAGTCACATTGTGTGTGTATCTGTGTGTGAGTTATTTCCCTATTGACTCCGAAACAGTTGCGCCGATTTTTTGGTAAATTCCCACAAATGTTTATGGGAGTATTTTGACTAAATTTACCACAAATTTTAAATGCACTATTAATGTAAATGTTAAGCAATTATAGTTGTTTGCGGTGGATATAGTAGGTGCATAGCAAACTCTCAGATCTAACAGATTGACTTTTCAAACTTACGACATTTAGAGTTACGGTCTTCCACGTTTGACTTTTAAGAATATTCGTATTGTATTCGTATTGAAAATATTAATGAATTATTTCTGTCAGCTGAGAATGCAAGTGCGTTATTAACAAACGATTATGTATAAAACTGTTAGTATTTTTAATGTGTACTTCCAAATAAAAAAGATTTTCGGTGAACGACGGGTACTTCATCTAGTATACGATAAAATATTAAATTTGCACAAACAAATACCAGAAATATGAGCTTATTTATATAATTTTTTAGATTCCCTAATAAGGGATTTATTATAGGAACTAAAAATGTATGTCAGCTAAACTCTATCCTTAAAGGAATCGCTTCAGACAAGGCAAGCAGCCAGTTGATGGAAGGTGCTAAAAATACCATTTCAAGGTCAAAGGTTAGCCAACATAAGTATCATATGCATAGATTTCAACCTAGAAAATAGTAATTATTTCCCTTTGTCAGAAACGTTGTTAATAGAATGCAAAGATTAAACTGCAATGTAAACTGAGGTTAGGAAGTTGCCGTAAGTAACCTTACGGTTTGTAGGGAAACTTTTGGTGTGAGTGCAGTCATAGAGGCGGACTGCTGAGGATGGCATGTGCGATCTCGAAACCCGACCGACGGGACACAGAAAGGCGACAAATCATCAGGTTCAATCGCGTCTTAATTTGCATGAATGAGACAATATTAGTGAAGAGGTCGAAAAGGAGTTGAATCCAGTGGAGCTCTCAAGAACCGGACTGAACGTGTTACAGCGGAGACTGTTGCCAAGAATCCAGTCCAGTTTCTTTTTCTATTAGATGGTTCACATTTTGCATTCCATAGGGATATTTTGGTTATAATATTATCCTATTTAGCACCAATCTCAGTTTGCACCTATCAATTAGTAAATGGTATTTTATTGATTCGTTTTTAAGAGGTGTGAAGTAACGATTGTTTATTTCATACAGGCGTGAAATACACCCTCAGTGTGATTAGTTAGAAGCTTGTTGAGTTAATTGTTTCACTGCCTTAAGAAATTTAGCAACATACACATTACTTCTTTTTACTCTAAAAAGACGTCTTGCTTCTTGTATGTAAAGGGCAACTATTTAAAATCATGACTACAAGATACTATGTGGGGAGTTTAGCAGCAAGAATCCTGTTCAAATTGTATGTAAATTTTACATATAACGAGTAGGTCAGTTAAATAAGCAGTAAACTGGGAAGTAATTTCAAGGTCTAGTAGTTTGTTGAGAGATCTATTAAAGTAGAACTCATTTCAGCATATCGTGGCATTTACAGTGAAGAGGGGGTGTGGCACTATTTCTTTGTGCCACTGTTTCTAACACACTCTGCAGCATGGACGGGTGGTAATTTGGCCATGAGCGTAGAGATACAAAGAAATCCCTTCCCATAATTCCCTTGCAATCTTTCTGTCTCTTTCCTGCACGACCACCATGAAGTGAAGACGAATATTCTGTCTCTCCGTAAATGGGGGGAGCACCCCCTCCCTCAATACTAGTTAGGTTAGTTAGCTTTGAAAAGCCTATTGTCAAGTTTTTAATTGTTAAAGTTTTTGTAATATATATTTTGTAAAATAAATAGTTAAGATTTCTCATATATTACAATTGTGTCGCGTGTCGTCTTTCTTGTCTGCCATAAATGTCTCCATACATGTCTGAAGTCGAAAGGTGGCCCTGAGGACAAAGAGATGAAGATTCCCACCAGAATGCCACCAGGGTGAAGAGATCATCTTGAGAAAAGAAAGGAGCCACACCCAAATCCAACATCTCAGGTATGATTTTCTACTTGCTAAACAGACCCTAATGACTGGCCCATCTTCATATCTTCATGAGACCGCTTTAAGACATTTACTATAACACGTCTGTCGGTCACACCTCAGTGACCGGCTGATAGTGGTATAGGGGGATATTGCTTCTGGTCAGGTTATTCAAAGTAATTTATAGAGAAGGGTACAAATGCTACGATTTCGTCACGACACACCCTATAAAAGTCCTGGTGAAATAGTCACAGGGATGTAACACTACGGCGATGGGGCAGAAATTGAGACTTCATTGATTGACAACAATCTTTTTTGGACTCTGTTTAGCATGTAGAAGGATGTAGAGACGAGTGGTAGGTCCACAATCCCAGATGCTGCAAAAAATACTCTTTTCATAGGCGAATTGCAAATTTGCGGATTTGAATATATATATATATATATATATATATATATATATATATATATATAATTATATATATATATATATATATATATATTATAGCTGTTAAAAAGAGAAGTCTGAGTTTTTTTATCCATACTAAGAGAAAGATGGAGGGAAGCCATTCAATGGGATTTTTTTTAAGTTACATAAATAAGGGGGTAGAGTCGGCCGACCACGCTTCGCCCTCACTTTTCAAAGCTGAATCGATTTTTTTTTGTATAGGGAAACGAATATAAACGGGAAAACGACTAAAATAAAATCGAACTATTGGGACTGAAAAAAATTGGGGAATGACTAAAATAAGTCTATCGTTATTATAATTATACAATGGAGAAAAAACATATGCGTATGTATAATTATCATAACGATAAGTGTTTCCACATTTTTTTTTTTTGCTTTCCGACAATTCGATTTTAATTTAGTCGGTCCCACGTTTAAATTCGTTTCTTTATACAAAGAAAAAACTTGATTCGGCTTTAAAAAGTGATGGCGAAACATGGTCGGTTTACTCTACCTTCTTATGTATGTAATTTCTGTATTCGACCCTCATTGAATGCTTTCCATTCGTCCTTCTCCTTACCATGGATACAAAAAAAATCAATCTTGCTTTTTTAAAAGCTATAATATATATATATATATATATATATATATATATATATATATATATATATATGAGCAAATAGTTAATAAAATATGTTAAAAAAACCTAGACCTATTGTTTTTTAACATATTTTATTAACTATTTGCTCATATTATAAGCTCTATTTCCTATTTGGTTTTATCGAGCTTTTACATCTGGCTGAGATAATTTTATAAATATTAATTCTTTAATATTTATAATATACTTTAATTTTACCATCTTGGATCATTTTGGTACATTTAATAGTAATCTTTATTTTTTTTTATGTATATATATATATATATTTATATATATATATATATATATATATATATATATATATATATATATATAGGATACTCTCAGATATGATAAATTTTTTAGTAAGTTAGAGGGAGTACACATAAGAAGCAGACTTCAAGAATCTACGTTCCAGTCAATGCTCTCAGTGAATGGTAAGTCTAAGAGTTTGAACGGGGAACTTTTAGCTAGTATGGCAATCAATGGTTGAGAAGATTTTCTGTAGTTATTAAAAGAAAATAAGTTTAGTTTTACTAGCAGTAAAGGTAATATCAATGGCTGTCGCCATTGCCCTACAATATATATTTGTCATCTCTTTAGTGCGTTTTACAAATCGGCTCATGTAATTTAATACTTGATCATTTAACACTTTCCTAACGGAATATGTAAATGCCGACCAATACCCCAACGGACCCAACCATCACTAAACTTATTGAACCTATGCTCTGTAACATTATAATCTAGAGAAAGCAAAGCGACTGCTGGCTATTTTAATCCTACATATTTAATGAAGGGACGTCGAGATTTATACGTATTTATAGACGATTTTTTTTTTGTTTTTATATGGCGTCAAAAGTCTACAAAATATCATCTAACGACACCACTGATTCGTGTCAGATCAATATAAATATTCAATCTATAAATAGCCTGTTAGGTTAGGCACTGATCTATGGCCAGCAGAGGTTAAAGTAGATAAAAACGGAAGCCATAAAAGTACGCAATTCGCTGAGATCACGTCGGGGATGTTACATGGCGACGACGCCAAACAAGAGGAGTAAAACGACACTTCACGAAAATGTCTTCACGGCTGTCCGGTATTGTATTCTTCATTTTTCTGTTTAGTTTGATTCTAAAAATGTTTTTATTTCATTATACGTGAATGACCTCAACTTAGCTCGTAGGAAAACTTTTATACGTGCTCTTTCAACTGATTTTTAGTCACGTATTGATAAGAATACAAGACGCAATACTCGTAACCCGTTGAGTGGGACTTAGTTGTACTAGTTTCACTCTGATTTAAGTAAAAAATTACACACATTATACAGCATATCGGTCAACATATACTTAAATATTATAAATACTTTTGCATCAATATAGTCCATAAATAATATAGAAGTAAAGAGACATTTTTTTATTTAATTACTTGGACTATTATCCTCATCTAGTTGTTGTTTACACGAGGTTTCGGCCGATTATTCCTCTGGCCTTCGTCAGGCTAACCATGACGGGATAGGAATGTCGAATCCTCCAACTACATCGACAGCAATTGCTGCCTTCAATAGTTGTTGTCATCTCACTACGGTTTGGTCAACTAATCGTCTGACCAGCTTTGGGTGGGATCGAAACCGTTACCTCTAGCTCCACGCTCACCTGGAATCGTAGATATTCCGCATCTCTATCCACTTCACCACGGGCCCCAACGGGCAATCAAGTTTTGATTTTTTGGTCTTATAAATCTAATTGTTCTTCCAAGTGTCGGGTCCGTACCGATTGTTATATTATTGAAATAGTTTGGGAATTATTTTGGAGATGAGTAAATTGCATAATTTTTTTTATTTAATTATTTAAGATGGTGAGATGACAACTGAAGGCAGCAATTGCTGTCGATGTAGTTGGAGGATTCGACATTCCTATCCCGTCGCCGTTAACCTGACGAAAGCCAGAGGAATAATTGGCCGAAACGTCATGAAAACAACAACTAGAAGATGAGGATAATAGTTCACATAATTAAATTAAAAAATTTACAATTTACTCATCTCCAAAATAATTCCAAAACTAATTCAATAAAGAGACATTATTTTACACAGTGTTCAGTGACACTATAGATAGGAAAATAACACACCTGAAGAAGATATCCTTTTTTTTAATCATTTACAGATTAATTTACATGAGATATTAACGATTAGATATGAATGAATCATGTTTAATGTTAATGATGAGATAAATACAAAAGTAACAATGAAAGATGACTGAATTGTTGAGTTTAATAAACACATGATAATATAAGTTCCAGGGTTACAAATAAAACAAAATTAAAATTAGGCAAAATTTTACTTTATTCATTAACTAGCAGGACCCCTGTACCGAAAGTGCTCGCTGGAAGTATGACGCAAACCCAGAATAGATTCAGTAGTGCCCCCTTCGCAAACAAATGAAAAAAAAACTCGTTAGTGGGAGGGGGAGGCTGAAATTTTAAACATTATCTTTCATCTAGCAATTAATGATATAGATATAAAATTTTCAATGATTTTTTTAAAGTGCAACAGAATGTACATTACATAAAATAAATCCAAGGTAATTTTTTGATTCAATTTAAATTAAATTTTAATACCTTACTTTGTCAAATTTGTAAAAGTGCACTTTGAAGATAAATATATTTCAAATTGAATCTTGTACCTTTATTTTTAAAGCCTAAAGTAAAAACAGTTTTTTAACAATTTCCATGCCTTGAATGAAATGCTTTGCTAACTTGTAATTCTTTTTAGTATCAATAAATATAGGAATGCTATACTGTTAGAAGTGTTAGATGAAAGTACAGATTATGTAAGAAAATTAGTTCCCACTTTCAGCTTAATCACCTCCTTAATAAATCGAACTGATTTATTTTCAGTAGTAGCTTTCATGAGTAGAACACTACTAATTAATAATAATAAACAATAGAAATATTAATAGTAATTATAAAACTAAAAACAATAACAACGAAATTATTAGTAAAATTATTATTATTTATTAGTGGCAATAATACTAATAACAAGACCAGTAATAGTAGTCGTAGTAACAGTAGTTATGTAATGTACGAGCTGTTTTTAAGAAGCCATAAAACTCGTGTTCGAACGGACTCTATGATGAGGAATACGTAAATAGCAAAAAAAGTAAGATTCTACTGGGCTGTCTTGTGTGAATGCGTGAATGCCTAAGAGGAATGGGTAAAATTCTTTTGCTTAGATAATTTGCAATCTGGTTTTCTTACATGTAAGTAGAAAAATTTATATAAAGGATTTTTCATAATGAACAGAAATATAAACATAATCTGAAAAGTTACAATGCGATATGCATCGAAAGCGAAACCAAGAATTGGAAGAAAGAGTGATTCTCTTGTGAAGCAGCTTGTCCTGATTATATTGTTTATATGCTTTAAGAGATTGACGATCTTGTCATTCTGTTAAACCAAGGATTAAACGAGAGCATTTATTATTTTCGAGTTTTAGGTTAACATAATATGTACAGAATTAATGCATTTAAGAATTTGAATAATTTGACGGTGTCATGTATCTAAGTATGACCTTGAAAGAATTCGGTTATTTTAGGTTTCGTGGGAAATTAAATTTAACGAGAGACAAAATATTTGCTACTCCCTTTGTGGTATCATCTAGCTGAGAGAGTGAGGCAAAGATGACAAATGTTAATATTTATAAAACAGTGACGAAATGTGCGTATTCTATCTATAAAACATGCAGCAATATGAACTTAGAATGGTGAGTGCGAAAAGTTATCATAGGTTTTTTTTTGTTTTCTTACAGATAGAAACGTTATCATTTTATTATATAGAGAAATATATTTTGGCATAATACACTGATCCTAACGTTTATCTAACATCCGATAGCATTTTTGTAAAATAATTAGTTGTGAGCCTCAAAATGTGTCTCAATTTCGATTATAACTTCCTAATTAAAAGTACACCTGCCCCCGTAGGTGCATTATATAGAACCAAAGCGTAACTCACACAATTTCCTATCATTTCCATCGAGTTATGACAGAATATATTCTTCTCGTGTAAAAGCATTCCTTGCTGGGTTAGGCGATGTTTTATATATAAGATTCGCTATTAATGGTTCATCTTCCACAAGATATAAAAACTACCTACGCATTAACATAGAAATGCCAACATTTTGCCTATTGTTGTTTGTATCTTTTCTCGTATTGAACTGCTTTCACTTTTCACGGTCAAATAAGCTTACAAGTGGGTCGTTGTTTAATTGCTTGAAAAATGCTGAGAGAAAATACGTCTTTTTGCGTTGAAGCAGTTGCAAATAACATTCAAAATAGTTTTAGTGTTTGATCAACTGATAACAAACATAGCATCCATGTGCTCGTTGTACAAGGGTTTTAATGGGATTGCTCTGACGAACTCGTAGAGCATGTTCCTCCTCAACGTAAATACTTTGACTAACTCAGCAGGCAACAAAATTTCACTCCTTTACTATAGACGTCTCTGGATGCTGCCAAGATTAAGCTCGCTTCCTTTAACAATTACAAGGAACCTTCTCAACCACGAATAGCTATGACTAATGATACGTTACCTGAAAGTACTTCGTTCAAACTCCTCGGCTTAACGTTCACATGGAACATGAGTTAGAACTGATACATGGAAAGCATTGCCAAAACTACTGCGAAGAAGGCAATGCCTATTTAACGTGCTAGAAAGTTACTTACGCCTGAAAGTATCCTGTGCCTATACAAGGCCACCATTCGCCTATGTATGGAGTACTGCTGTCACATTTGGGTGGGTGTATCTGCAACTAGTCTCTCCCTCTTGGGCAGAGTTCAGAAGAGTGTCACCAACTTGATAGGTCCTTAACTGTTAACTTAGCTTTAACGTCTGCCCTATCGAGGATATGTTGCATTCCTCTGCCTCTTTTACAATTATTTGGATGGTGGTTGCTCCTTGTACGCCTCGCCATATATACCTCCGACAAACCCTACAAAATAGAGATGTGAGAAAGCCTTCTACTCTAATAGTTTCTTCCCCAGAACTGCTAGATTTGGAATTCCAATTGTACTGACGTGCAGTAGTTCAAGTGTAATGTGAACAGACATTTTGCTGATCAGCTCCCTACGTGGCATCCCTGCAACTTATGCCCCTGATATTAGGTCCCTACATCAAAGTGGCGCTGTGTGTTGTTTGGGGTGAAAATGTAATAAAAATTATTTTTAAAAAGATGCCAAAAAGCCTTTTACTTTAACATATGTTAGCCATAGGAATTTTCCCTTTTTCTTTGCTTCCGTGAGTTTACTAAAAGGTAAAAATGTAGATTTAATGCCAGAAAATATATTATATATTGTCTTGCGTAGCCCCATGCGTAGTAGCCGCTTAATTCGAAGTTTCAATATATCTGTTACAAGGAAAGGCTCTCCCCTTTCCATGTAAATAAGAAGAACATTAGATAAGTTAAAATGAGATTAGGATAAGCCGAGACTACAACCTTGTAGCAAGGTTCAGAGATAGAATGTTAGAATCAGTATGTTAAAAAACCTATTGTTAAATTCTATTAATAAATAGTTAGATATTGTTTGTATTGTAAAAAGAATTGATTGTTCGTTCTTTTATGAAAACTGAATTAAAAAGGGTAGCTAAAAAGAATGAACAATATAAATTAAAAATCTATTGTAAAAAAATAGGTTAGTTGAAAATTCTTTGTTTGCAGAATTGTGTTTTAGAAACAGTGCTTAGACACGTGAGTTGGTCACGTTTTGGAACCACACATTTGATGTCATAGCAAAAATGGAATTCTAAATATAGGAGCTAGTTGTTAATCAGATCAAGGCAGTCGGGCAGTCGAGCAGTGGAGGCAAAACAGTTTAGTCTGCTAGTCATTCAGAGAAAGAGAGAGAGAGAGAGAGAGAGAGTTGGAGTCAGAGTTTGGAAGCGAAGGAAAGAACATTAAACTATGTAGATTCCGAATTTGAATTCCTGACGTTATCATCATTCGACCGATCAAATGAAATAAAGAACATAATCGATTTTTGTAACTGTTGTCTTCGTGTCGTCATTCAACAATTGGAGCTAATGTATTAATCATCTTAATATGAACTTTGTATAACCCCTTCTAAGTAATGTGTCACCTCCGTCATCAAAAGTAATGATTTACCAGTCTGAGGTAAAAGAACAGTATTTCCATCCATTCAATAATAAATTCCCGTCTCTCATCGTCCATCTCATCATCGCCAATCCTGTATTACATGTATCCGTTATATGCCCCGTCATCTCTTGATATATGACCCCTGATATGAAACATCCTGCTATACAACATATCTTGTTTGTGATGAATAAAAGGGAAGGAATGCTTAAGGATTTTTTTAATAACTACCTCCGTGATTAGTGATGACGAAGGGACCATTATCCAATTTAGTAGATTGAATGAACGACTCATCTGTTACGATAACATCTAAAAGAGTAATATGAATAATAAGAATATAGTATAGGTTGGGTTCAAAGGTTAAAGGTTATATGATAATATCAGTTCTTTTTAAATTAACATATACAACAGACATACAAGCAAATTCAGAAAAGAAAGAACTCAATAAATAAGAACTGAAGAAGATAAAAAACGACCCAGTTTATATTAAACCTTGTAATACTCGAAATACAAAGTTAGTTTTAGACCCATTGTACTTTAAAGAAAAAAGGGACACCTGTGTTCATCAGTGAAGTCCGTTCTCATACCATTTCAAATATTCGTTCTTAAGAAATATTAGATAATGGAAAACAAAAATATTGACATTTATTTCCGAAAAATACCATTAATCTATTTCATCGTTTGATAGTATCTCACAATCTTTTACTTCATATCTGAACTTATCTCAAAGAGATGAAAGAAACATTTCTTTTTAAAGTTGAAATTTATTTTGAAAGTGGAAAGGTGGAACCTTAAATAGCTTCTATAAATACACTTGACTTCTCCGATAAACTCATTTAGCCAATCACAGCCAACGGCACTAAAAAAACAAGTGTCGGAGAGTGGATGAGCTGCATGAGAGACGACGGCCATCCACATTAAAGTAGCATGGTCTGACTATCGTCAATATAATATATCTTGTTTTCCCTTATTTCTCTCATAGTACTCACATTCCTTCAATGATGTCTTTGACAAAGGGCATAAATAAGTGTTTTCCATGACAACTAATTTTGTGAGTGGGTGATATGTATTGATTTTCAATTGTCTTACAAGAATTTATCATGACATTACCTATAATATGTCCATTCCTTTAGCCGCTAATCCGCAAGTGTTTTCGAGCTTACAGGCACGTTTTTTACTGGTCTTAAATAAAAAAGTAGATAAATTTGGAATATACAGACATTTTATGTAACCCATTATTGCACGCTCGAATTCGCTATAAATCACAGTTTGATGCAATGTTATAATAGTTTATCCAAACTAATTTGAAATCCGTACATTTTTATGGTGCTCACACATTGCACATTATGTTGATGTCCGATATATTTGCATTTCCTATAATGAGAAATAATGAATGAAAGAATGTGCAATAATTAAATTGCAATGGGAATTTTATGTGCATTCTTTTACAATCGAAAGAATAATGAATTTGAATGAATGTGCAATTACGAGCAGAATATTATTTTTATAGAAAATCAGGTTACGAAAAAAAATCAAATAAACATTTATTATATGACATAATTATCGACCTTTTTCCCTAATAATCTATTTTATAGCATTTAATTTCGACTAATGATGTGAATCATTTTTTATTGATCATTTGCAAGTCAATATAAACATCGATAATGATAGTTCACTATCCTTTCATCGAAATAAATTGCAATCGATTTCAAAGATGGAATACTACCCTTACGCCAGAGACGTGTCGTTAAGAGGCTTTCCTTCCTAGACAAAATGGAATCCGCTTTCGCAACCTAGTTGGCAAGGATCTTTTTTTTTAGTTTCCATCGCGTTTTTCTTCAGAAGAGAAGATTTTTTGTCGATATTTTTATGAAAGTTCTCAGCTATGCTCTTATAGTTTGTTTGTTTGAGATATTTGCAAAAACTCGTATTACTATAATAACTAAAAGAATTATATCCTCCACTTCCGTGCGCTTTACATCAGGTGGAATTTCCAAGCCTCTCATCATATTCTTTATAATTTAACTGACAATCGATTCAATTCGCTTGAATTTATTCTCAAGTTGTATGTGGCCTTGATAGGTGGTGATTGTTTACAGTAAATATTAAGTAGTTCGTCACAATCTCGCTCTGTTTTTCTGACTATTCACAGATTGAAACTTTTTATGATGTGCAAAATACAGTTTTTATGTATACTTCTTTAATATCAACATGTTACAATGTATCCGTGATACGCTGTACACATGTCATACTTTTCGCCGGCAAGCATCAAAGAAAAAACCATATCCGCTCGTCTGTTCGCTGACTTAATTCTACATACTAAATATACAAATGTGAGATTTAGGAGAAATTGTCCTTATTTCTGCAGATGCTATTGACGTTGTCATGTCAACTTCTTATAAAATATTATCTGGGGAAGGATTCAACCTATTAATGGAAATGTTTAGATTGGATTTCAACAATATTTAAGTAAAAAGAATTATAAAAATGAATTTGTAATTTAGACAAAGAATAGTCGAAATGAAATAATAAAAATAATGTTATATAAAGAACGTTGTAGGAGAATTCAGATCCAATATGTTTTTTATCAGAGTTATGTGTCTAGAATTGCGGATCTCCTCCGAAATTATTTATTTCCATGGTTTTAACATAGACAGGAATATACACTTGGTATTTCTTTGTATAGTATTCTATGAAATGGTGTGCTTTGAAAAGAGGATATGTAAGTGTTCGCTTGTTTCTTGATCCGCTGATTTAACAGTATTATTTCTTGTACAGAAGCGATTGCACTCAACACAGATCTAACCGACATAAGTCCAGTTCAAACAGACTAAAGTATATAGAAGCTAGAAGTAACGTTAAGAAAGAAATAGCGACAGCTAAGAGAGAATTTACTGAAACCACTAAAAAACGCATCGAAGCACAAAAATCAGGAAATCGTGACTTCTGGAAAATCTACAACAGTGTAGTAAATAATGGGCAATCAACAATTCCCCCGCTAACCAACAATCACGAGGTTGTTTGCTCAGCAACCGACAAGGCTAATATACTTGCCAGCCGGTTTGCCTCGAACTCCACACTGGACCCTTCCAACCACCCCCTGCCTGACTTTCCCTTGCGGACAGACGCCACGATAGACGATCTAAAAATCACCCCCGCTCAGGTACACGCTATCATAAAAAACCTTGACACCTCAAAAGCATGTGGACCCGATCTTATCCCAGCTGTGCTTTTAAAAAAGTGGTCAGCCGAAGTAGCTCCAGTTCTCTCCAAACTCTACAACACATGCCTTAATGAATCATGCTTTCCGAGCTGTTGGACAACTGCTTCTGTGGTACCAGTATTCAAGAATTCTGGCGAAAGAACTGACCCATCAAATTATCGCCCCATTAGCCTCCTCCCACTTTTCGCCAAAATATTGGAGACCATAATTAACCATACTCTAGTCCGGCACCTTACAGATGCTAAACTTCTGACTGACAAAAAATATGGATTTAGACAAGCCCGTTCCACAGCTGACATCCTCACTGTAATCTCTGAACGTATATACCATTCACTGGACAAAGCGGGGGAGGGAAGAGCGGCAGCTCTAGATATATCTAAGGCTTTTGACAGGGTATGGCACAAGGGTCTCCTCAGGAAAATTAAATCATACGGTATCACTGGTAGAATACTTAACATAATTAAATCCAGGTTGTCCTCGACGGTCGTACATCTAAACAATATGATATAAATGCGGGAGTGCCTCAGGGGTCTATCCTTGGACCTCTATTGTTCCTAATATTTATTAATGACCTCCCCGACAAAACTGCCTCTGAGATGGGTATATATGTTGATGACACTACACTCTATAACAGGCATGACAGGAAAACAAATGAACTCATATCTAAAGAACTGGCAAAAACACTAGAGGATGACCTCCAATCTGTAGTGGAATGGGGACATAAATGGATGGTCACATTCAATGCTGCCAAGACAAAACTGGTTTCCTTCAATAATTACAAGAAACCTTCTCTGCCACCAATAGCAATGGCCAGTGACTCCCTGTCTGAAAGTACATCTTTCAAACTGCTTGGCCTAACGTTCACAGGAAACATGAGTTGGAACAATTATATTGAAAACATTGCCAGGGCCGCTGCGAAAAATGTAGGCTCTCTCTCTACCGTGCTATAAAACTGCTGACACCTGAAAGTATACTGTACCTCTATAAGGCCACCATTCGCCCATGTATGGAGTATTGTTGTCACATTTGGGCTGGTGCATCTGCTACTAGTCTCTCGCTCCTAGACAAGGTTCAAAAGAGAGTCGCCAATCTGATAGGCCCTGAATTGGCATCTAAGCTCCAGCCTCTGTCCCATCGACGAAACGTTGCATCCCTCTGCCTGTTCTACAAGTATTTTAATGGCGAATGCCCTGACGAACTGCAGACACGTGCCCTCACGACGTAGACACCCTCGACAAGCCGACAGGCAGCTAAATCCCACCCCCACACAGTAGAGATCCCTGGAGGTAAAAGATCTTTCTACTCCAGTAGTTTCTTCCCTAGAACCGCTAGACTTTGGAATTCCATTCCAGGTTCCTGCTTCCCTAACTGTACTTACATGCAGAATTTCAAGTGTAACGTGAACCGACATCTTGCTGCCCAAATCCCTAAAAAGTGTCCCAGTAGTTGCTGCTCCTGATAGTAGCCGCTAAACCAAAGTGGCAATGTGCCTTGTTTGGGGTTAAAATATAAAAAAAAAGAAAAAAAACACCTAATCGATTCTAAAATGTGTGATTACGCTGACCCAACTTTGTGCTTGAAATAGGAGTATTTGTCACTGAGCAGTTTTCTGAAATATGAATCATGTGTCTTTTTAATAGTTAATTTTGTCGCAAGTAAAATAATTTGAATACGAATAGCGTATGTAATTTATTACTTAGAAAAGAAATTTCATAAAAGGGTGTGATGTTTGCGTTATTTTGTGTAATGAATGCAGGCTATGTGGAAAACGTGTAACTGTTTATTAATATCGAATGAAATTGTGGACCAATTATTTTGTGTATGCGCGTATCCTGATTTACCTTTAAAGGTTACATTTATAGAGCACGAACATATTTGTAAAAGCTTGTTTCCTATAGAATTTAGTATGGATGAATTCATCCTGTGTCATGTTTAGCCTGTAATCGAAGCGTAAGTATCATTGTTGTGTTGTATATGTTTAGTTTTGTCGTAGACATCTAGTATAAAAGTATATAGTGTAATAAATTCAACAAGGGAGTTCGTGAGGATGAGAAAACGGTGTATATCTCTTTTGAAAAACACGAGGAAATTACATGTTCTTGATACTTGTCATTCAAATTGGTCTATTAATGCAATAGTTTGTAAGACCAAAGAAAGCTGCAAGCCATGGATAAACCTCTTATCTGCCTATATGTGTTGTTTCAATCTAAGTTTTGTCGGCGATAATACGTAAAGTCGATGTCTTCCTGTATAGGTTATCCCGAAAAAGTCAGCATAACTGAAAGATATGTTATCAGTGATGAGGTTAACTGTAGGGCGCGCGACTATCAATGTAGAATGAAACAATTATGTCTAAAAATAGATTTACTTAGACACAGTTGTTGCTGTTAAAATATGTTCCATACGTAAATGACTGATATTATATATATACAGAAATAAATAGATGTATAAGTAATTTTGAGAGTAGCCCGGAGAGATTGCACATAGCTTCTTCGATACTGGGGGCTATGGGTCTAATCTAAGTACAATTTCTGATGTGATGCTTCCTTATGAGATGGCGAAAATATGAGATCTGTTTCTCATGATCGAGTTTAGTTTGTATTTTTAGAAAATGTCTGTGTTGCATGTTTTTCTGAATTGTATGTTATCATCTGGGAGTGACGTCACGGTTGTAGTGCTGGGAAAAAAGAATACTGATTATGTTGCTTTTAAACGTGCTCTGGAGTTCTCTAGGGATTACCTAACCTCTTTTTGGGTGGAGCTGGATGGAGTAATTTCCGTTTTGCGGTCATAAAGCAATCTCCCACAATGTCATATTCCAAAAATATCCGGAAATTACATAATTTCTCTAACTATTATTTTGTCGGTGGTGGGGAGGGAAGAATATGGAATTTTATAGTGAAGCAAGGGTTGCCTAATCACTAACCTTCTCATATTATTTGTATATTTATTTGTAAAACCTGCTGAGTAATCTTCCAAAAATGATGTCTATTTTCCAAAAAGATTTAGTGTCGGTAAATGGGAAATAAAATTTAACACAATAATGTGGAATTTGATAATGAACAAGGGTTCTTTAATCACTGACTGTGTCAATGTATTTATGCATTAATTTGAAAATCCGGCTGAGCCATCATCAAAAATGACATCATTTTTCTTAAAAAATATAGTTCTATAGTGAGGAAGGAAAGAAACCCAGAGATGGTGAAATTTATGGTGAGGCAAGGGTTGCCTAATCATTAACCAAGACAATGTATTTATGTTTTAATTTGGACATCCTAATCATCCCACTTCTAAACATGATTTCAGTTTTCCTTAAATTATAGTGACCTTAGTTGGAAGAGACATTATTTCATATATGTTGTACAATACCTGCCGAGAGTATGTTAAATTGTTTCATCTGAGGGTAGGTAAAAATATTTTGAATGTGTTGTATATTATCCGTCCTAGCTAAAGTGAAATTCTTTCATATACGTGCTAGAAATTACCTATCACCATCGTACAATTATTTCATACATGTTTAATATCCGTCCTGTACAGTAAAGTATTCTTTTGCTCGAGATAGCGAATGATATATTGATGTCAAAAATTCCTCAGTCCTAAGAATAATAGGTATGTTCAAATGTATTTTCATTTTTCTCATTATTTTATGCAGACCAGAGCAATGCTGGTTAGCCCTGCTAGCCTAATATATAAAGTGAAAAATGGGTGTATGTGTGTGTGTATTTTTGTATGTCTCGACAAAACTTTCACAGAGGCGACAGATACTGACGAAATTGATATTGTTTGAAAAAAAATTCCCTCTCTTTCTCCTTCTTCTTTTCCCTTTCTGTTCTACTCTAACCAAGTCTGTCACCTCTTCCACAAACCCCAAAAACTCAACATGAAATATCTAAAAAAAAAAAACACGAATAAACCTAGAACCCCATCCTCCAACGTATACCCCTCCTACCATGTCTCCTTCTCCAATATCAGGGGTCTACGTTCCAACCTTCCAGAGGTTGAAACCCAATCGCCCCCTTAAGTAAGACGCTTTATCAAATCTCCAATACCAACTATTACTACGATATTTTCCCATTGATTATTGTACACAAAATAACCCTTATCCCCGAGTGGCTTACGGGCCTTGATAAGTGGTGATCCCCATGTAAAAATCCCGTCCATCCTTTGGACGACAAATATTTAAAAATTAGCCAAAAACATTCATTCATTCACCCTCAACTGAGCAGTTTTGTATAAGAGGTGCCGTTTTTACGCCGAGATTGTAGCAAGTCATCGTCTTCTTTTCGATTGACTACGCTTTATTTCAACGTTCGGAATTCCCGGTCGGACGATGGAGACATCAGCAAAGACGTCACCTTTTTTTAACCTTTTTTTTCTTCGCGTTACGGATTCGAGGCTGTCTGCCTACTACCAATTTTTAACACCTCTGCCTATTGTTGTTTATAGTCCCCCTGCTGCTACCACTTTTTACACCCTCCGGGGTTCCTCACTATGCCACTTACACACACCCGTGCAACCCCGCTACTGTTGTTTTGAACCCCCAGTGTCATTACTCCACCATCTAAACACCCAGGCAATGCGGTGCACCCCACTAATTTAATACATAAAAGGCAAAATGTGTGTGCGTTTGTATATCTCGCAAAAACCTTTGACACCCGCGACGGATCCTGAGCTGGCCAATCCATAACGCAAATATTGGATCCATTTAGCTCTTCTGAAATTATTTTGCTTTATGACACGGTGCATTGTATTGCATAAAGATATCAGAATCAGAAAGATTAGGAACCACATGTTCTCTAACCAATCTCTGTACACTCGGGCATCAACTTTTCCATGAATTCTCACAAGGGGGGGGGGCAGTTCCTTTTGAATATATCATCTCCCATACCATTATACTGCCCCCTCCAAATTTTACTGTATTTTTAACGCACTTTGGGGACAGTCTTTTTCTATTTTTCTTTTGACATGCGGTCATTTGTCTACTTCGAAAAGATTGAATTTAGATTCATCAGTAAAATGAATTTTTCCCCATTTTTTCTTCCCAATACAAATGTTTTTTCAGCGAATAACAACCTGGCCTTTTTATTTTTAATAGAAAGTAAAGGCTTTCAGTATGGACTTATTGAAAATAATCAATTCGTTTAATCGTCGTGAGATTGTTTGTCGGGATTTTTTGTCCAGTTTCGGATATAGAATCCCGGGATATCGAGGCCACAACGTTAAAGGGATCAGAGCGAGACGATCAAGTGATTTTTCTATCTTCCCTCTTAGTTGTTGTTCAGGATCGGCCCGATTTTTTTCTTAATTAAATTTATTTATATGTAAAAAAAAAACTATGTATTCAAAATAAAAAAAAAAAATTTTTTTATTTAACTACCATTATTAAACATTGGAAAATTAACCAATTTTTCCCCCTTTTTCATCGATAAAGTTAGAACCCGTTAAAAAATTGATCGACCGTTCCTTAACTTTTGGACGTACTGTATATCCTATATGTCATTCAATCAGTCTGTACGTGAGGACACTTTAGAAGGACTACATGGAATAAAATTCTGTTTTGAACTTTGGGGAAATTCAACAGAAACTATGGAATGCTTCCGACTGCTTTTGAACTGTCTTACATAAATTGAGCATCAGTTTTAGAGTGGCATCCTATATTCGAAAATGAAAGATGATGGGAGGTATGAGAGGGGTAAAGAAGTCAGAAGTTCAGAGTTGATTGACCAAATAACAAATGGATAAAGACCGCCGTGTATCTAAAGAGACAATAAGTGCACAATTGATTTTTGAGGAACTGAAGATGCCGAAGATTTGCGCGAAAATTGTCCCAACGGTGCTCAATCCTTGTCACAGAATATTTTGTCAAGACGGGAATGAAGACAGTTCCTCACTCTCCCTATAAATCCAGACATTGCTCCCTGTGACTTTTGGTCATTTTCTAAGCGCAAAGCAAACCTTAGACGTTGTCGTTATGAGACAAGTTAAGATATGAAAGAGGATGTTACAAAGGTCATTGACAGGCTCACACAAAAACACATCCATGGGGCCTTTTAGAAGTTGTTGGAACATTACAACAAGTACATTGTAGCTGGGGGAAATTGATACGATAAAGACCGTAGTTGCATGCAGGTATTATCAATAAAAGTGCTTATACGTCTGGAAACTTATTGAAGGCACCGTGCGTGTGCACACACACACGCACGCACACACACACATACACACACATACACACACACATATATATATATATACACACATATATATATAATATGTCAACAGGGTTTATATGAAACTATGATAAATTGCGGACGAATAGAGCGTCTAAATATAAAGTAGAATTTGAAAGTGTAGATCAGTATTTGGAAAATAACTCAATTAAATAAATAAATCGGGGAAGAAAAATAATTATTAAAATAAAAAAAAACATATAAAAGATTAAATATATATTACAATAAGTAATTCGATGAAATATCATTTAAAAAGTAGAATTATGAAAATAGGGCGATTATTAAATTCAAATGATATCGACTAAATAAAAAGCAGAGAAACTATAAGAGTGGTGTATAGAGATAGGTTAAACAGTTTGATCTCTTCATATAGAGATCAGGAATGTATCTATGTATGTATAACTAGTAGATTTTTCCATCTGAAGAGTAATTATTTTAATATATTTAAATTATATATTTAAAATTCTACAAATGGTTATGAGATAATTGTAATGCATGAGAAAATACACAATATGAGGTCCTCATTTCATATTTTGTAGTCGTAATTTTGCACATATATATATATATATATATATATATATATATATATATATATATATATATATACACGTTCCTTATGGGAACAGACATTGATTAATTCAGTTTTCTGATGATAGGTTGGAACTTGCGCGTTTTGCTTTTCAAAGTCAATATATGAATTAGCATTTTTATTTCGCATCATTTTTTTAAGATGCCCATTTCTACATAAATAAACAATAGAATTACACGTAATAGTATATTTATAATATCAATGTCTTCTAGAGAATAATACCCTTTTTCAAGAGACGTTCATAAAAATTGAAGCCGTCCATTATTTTATAGACATTCAATAGAATAATTTACCGTGAGAAATGAATATAATCAGTTGAATAATAATAGACTGACGCTATTTCATATACTTGAGGTCAATTAAGATTTTATTTCCATCCATCGGAACCATTATCTTAATCTCTTATCTTACCGTAACGCACAGACAATTAGCAATATCGAATCATCATTAAAACGAAAGCGTTTATTACTCAGATGCGTCCATTAAATTTGAGCGTCTAAACATTACATTATAATTTAAACTGAATGTGACAGGCAAATAAACATGCTACTTGAAAATATAGCGCAGTAGACGACCTTATATGCTATTTGCAACTTAAGTATGATATGTATATAAGCCATCAGGGACTCCGGTGAAACCGAATTTTAGAATTCGTCAAAAGTAAAATAAACAGCCACCCCCAAAATAACAGTGGCAGACAAAAGTAAAGACATTATATGTTTCCTAGAAAGTGCTCCAGACTTGAAGCTATGCCATGTAAGCAACGAAAAAGAATGAAAAGGTAACATCGTAAATACAGAAGCTCCCTATTGATCTTAGTTGAACCAATATCACAGCTAAACATAGTAGGAAAACAGTCAGCATGCCCCACATAGCCCCACATTCCCACAACTCTCTTAATTCTTCGGTGTACTGGCATATACGGAAATAGAGCTTTTTCTGGTCATAAAAGCATTGGCCACTTGTTTTTCTACGCCTTATTTTTTCCTTACATTTTATTTATTACTCTAATTAAAACGACATTGAAGTCATATGTCGTTTATCATACTCTCGTTTGAACAGAGGAAATGCAAAATTATTTATGGATTTTCTAGATCATTCTGAGTAAGAAGGACATAATGAAGCGTACTGTATATAGTTTTAAAATCGCCTTGGACAAATATTTATACGATGGATAGATGTAATATCTTCTGTTGCTTGACATATTTAACTTTACTTTACTAATCTTTTGTCAATATAATTGAGTTTAACAAATATTTATAGGATGGCTAGATGTAATATCTTCTGTTGATTGACATATTTAACTTTACTAATCTTTTGTCAATATAATTGAGTTTAACAAATATTTATACGATGGATAGATGTAATATCTTCTGTTGATTGACATATTTAACTTTACTAATCTTTTGTCAATATAATTGAGTTTAACAAATATTTATACGATGGCGAGATTTAATATCTTCTGTTGATTGACATATTTAACTTTACTAATCTTTTGTCAATATAAGTGAGTTTAACAAATATTTATACGATAGATAGATGTAATATCTTCTGTTGATTGACATATTTAACTTTACTAATCTTTTGTCAATATAATTGAGTTTAACAAATATTTATACGATGGCGAGATTTAATATCTTCTGTTGATTGACATATTTAACTTTACTAATATTTTGTCAATATAATTGAGTTTAACAAATATTTATACGATGGATAGATTTAATATCTTCTGTTGATTGACATATTTAACTTTACTAATATTTTGTCAATATAATTGAGTTTAACAAATATTTATACGATGGCGAGATTTTATATCTTCTGTTGATTGACATATTTAACATTACTTTACTAATCTTTTGTCAATATAATTGTGTTTAACTCTGACTTTGTGGATCGGTCAAATATTTCATTTGTAAATATCTTAAGTAGATTATTAAACTGAGTATAAACCTCTTTACTAACTATCGTCCAGTCTCTGAGACAGTGTATAGTACATGCATACTGTGCGTTACAAAAAAATGAGAATGGTAAACCACAGATGGTATTGTCAATATCATATGGTTTTACTAAGATTAAAACCTAATGTCCGTAAAAGTGTAATACGTCTCTTAAGTCTTAAGATATACGATAAAGAATATACTGAACACTGCTCATAATATATAAGCTTTTTAATTTAGTTTCTCCCATAAAACCCTTTACGGTGCCATTGCAAACTATAGTTTTGCATTATTCATACAATATTTGATTATGTATTGTGAGAAAACAATTACATTTTGTACATGCTTGCTTATATGACGCCCAGTTCCATTTATTGTTAACGCACAAGTTTATGTGGTATATATTCATTAATGTATGTGTTTGTAGAATATATATATATATATATATATATATAACTACTTCATTTACTCACATAAAATTAATATACGAAAGTAAACTTTAAGTATTTACTTTAAAAGTGCTCAATACGTAGGTAGAGCTAGTTAGTAATTTATAAAATATATATGGCGATTAAGCTACACTAAATATTCGGCGTTTCATCCACTATAGGATTCGTCAGGCTTATACGCATAAGCCTGATGAATCCTATAGAGGATGAAACGCCGAATATTCAGTGTAGCTTAATCGCCATATATATTTTATAAATTACTATATATATATATATATATATATATATACGTACTTATATATTTATTAAGTAATATGGTATTTTGTGTGAATACATTTGTAATCATAACTTTAAAAATTATTACCTTAAAAATTTTTATTAACATGAAATATGAAACAATAAAAACAATTTGCAGTTGAGTTTCAGGTGTTTAGTTTTCCTTGTTTCTCATTTGTATTAACTAGAAGGAAACTGAACATTATTAATTTTATCGATTACTATAAAGATATTTATAATATGAAACATTTTCGAAACTTTAAGTCGAACACAAATTCATGGCAATAAAATCATGAATGTCTTACATGTATTATCGTCTGCAGATTTATGCACAATGTTACATTATAGGTGCGAATCTATTTTATCTCGTAACCAATATGGCCGTGCACGTAAACAGTTGTGTATAGTTAATATGTTGGTCATGACAGTGGAAATAGTGTTTTATTGATTTTGTTGTCGTTCTCCTTCTTTTCATTTTTCTTCAACAAGACATCATAATCGCCGGGTTTCAGTGTATTTTTTAGTATATTGATTTTGTATATTATACAGCAATATTGTTATGCGTGAAGAGCTTTACGTAATTAGCTATTACTGTCTAGTTAGTTAAGAGATTTTTACTCAGTTTAATAATTTACTTATGATATTTACAAATGAAATTTTTGACTGATCAACAAAGTCAGAGTTAAACACAATTATATTGACAAAAGATTAGTAAAGTAACATTACCTACTGTGAAGGAGTGCATTACTATATGTCAGGATAAAATAACTGCAAACATATTTGTACGAAGAGAGAAATGACGTGAGTAAGCGGGGGGGGGCAATGGGTAAAACACCTAGACAAAGCATTGTCGAATAATATGAAGAAATGACATGAGCCCCGTTTTTGAGGGAAAGAAACGAGTGTTTAAGATCAGTCTCTCGCAGAAAACGACAAACGACGATCGAACAATGTAGAAATGATCTAAGCTGAATGTTACCTCGAAGCTCTGTCAGCGACTTGGCCGATTTCTTAAGAGTTCGTAACCTAAGAAGAAAACTATAATTAAAATACATTGATCCCTCTCTCTCTCTCTCTCTCTCTCTCTCTCTCTATATATATATATATATATATATATATATATATATATATATATATATATATCCATACGTAGGTTCTCTGTGATAACAACTTTAGGAACTCAACAAATCTCCTACTATCATCAATGAACGAAGAATTATTTCCGCCAAGTAAAAAGGACACGGCAATCGAAGCTTAGACGATCATAATCGCTCTTGAATCGCGGTGGCAATGAAAACCGTGACGATACAGAGAATTGAAATCCAACACGTAATCACCTCAAACACTTATATATGAAAAAAACTTTATTTCCTTTTCTTGGTCGACCATGTGTGTGAGCATAACATTGGTTGTTTCACATTGATAAAAATATAACAATGTTTCATTATTGCAATCAGTTTTGTGTTAATCTGTGCTCATTAGTAGAAGATTGTATCCAGAACCTTCTGCTTTTTCTTCTTGTTCTGCACGTCGCTTTATACACGTAAAATTCTAACCTTGACTCCAAATCAGGAATTTCTTTCAAACAAATTTTGTTTTTATAAAATTAAAGAATTGCCACTTACCATCTTTTTATAGCTGCATGATATGATATTTAACATTTTTTCTCATGAGTAAAATGAAGTTGATCGTAAAACATGTATTTTCCTTGGATTTTAGATAAAACTTGATTAATCGTTTTATAAAGTCTGTTTCATATATAATTAAATCAACTCATACTAAAATAACTCGTAAGTAAAATATTGAAGTCATTTTTATGTACTTCGCCTTCGTCACAAATTGGAAAATCAAGATGTAAAAACGATAATACAGCGTGAATACTACTCATTAAGCATTTAAATTGACGTTGAGATTACAAATACGTGCAGCAACATAGGTTTCAGGGAGAGAGATATCTAATTTCGCATTTCAACAGCATGGGTTGCATTGGTTAAGCTGCGGTCGATACGAACTTCCTGACAAACTGAAAAGGCAGTTCTTCAGAGCAGTAGTGGCATATAGCCCTGTTTACGGTGTTACAACCTGAACACTCAGCAAAAAATTTAAATGAAAGCTAGATTGCACGTATACCATTGCGCTATGAACAGTGTAAAATATATCTTAGCAGCATCATCCTACAAATCAGCAACTTTATGGCAATACATCTGCCATATCTACTTTTATCAGCGAACGATGTTTACGATTTGCCAGTCACTAACAGAGGAGTAAGCAAAAGCTGGTGTGAAATGTATTGCTAAGGACTCCACGGAAAGGTGTACGAACATAGGGTGACCTAGATCCACATACATTGAGTAAATAGCACTTAACGACAACTGTGAATCCAGATATCTGAGGCGGCTAATGGACGACAAAGAAATCTGGAGGGAGAGTTAGTCACATTGGTCCGAGCAAAGAGCTCGACCAGATAAATAGATAAAATCATTTAAATAAATAAATATGATTTACTTATTTCAAATATTAACTTTAGGTCATGATATTTCTAATAAGAACAAGCAATTTTCTAAAAGAAAAAAATGTAAACATACAAAATTTGTTTTTATATAATTAAAAAAAGATTCGATATACCATGATTCTACAGCTGTAGGATATTTATTTTTAAATTGTTCTTCGTCAGCGAAAAGAAATTAGTTGTAAAATATGCATGTTCCTAGTATTTTAGACAAAATTTAATTAATACTTTTATAAGATCTGCTTCATAAAATATAAAATCCACTCATATCTTCGGAGGCGCATCCCCCCTCTGGACAAAACTATCGATGGCATATAAAAATGTATTAAGAGAGAGAGAGAGGGGGGATACTTATATCTGTTATTGTTTTCATTAGAACACACTTTTTATTTATTTTGGACACACCTAACAATTTAATCAAAAACCAAAGATATTCTAAAACTTGAAAATACTATTTACAAAAATAGCGCGGTAATCACTACTTTATTTTACATATTTAATTTCCTAAAGATCGTTTGATTAAATTCACGGTAATTGTGCATACTTTGAACCAAGTGTTTCGCAACGTCTTAGCGGAACACGACGGTAAAAGCAGAGCTCCGCCGATTATGAAAGTGTAAAAAAAGCTACTAAAAAAAAAAAGAAAATGAAGCAAACATGTAAACATAATAATTTACATGGAAACATAATAATTTACTATTAAACAAAACAAATAATAAATCAAGAAACAACGACCTAGAGAAACAAGTTTTTTGTTGTATTTTTTGTAATATAATAACTGTAATTTGTTTTGTAGTTTTTGTCCAACGAAATACTATTTACACATATATCGCCGTGCGCACCACTTAAGTTTACATATTTCGTTTCCTAAGGAGCGTTTGTATTGATTCAGAATGATTGTAATTTAAAGTGTTGTGTAATTATTTCTTTAAAACAAAATACAATAACACTAAAAAAAAACCGATACTGTCTTTTTCCTAACATATAAGTTACATTTATCGTTGACTTAATTGTGAATCCATTATTGCGCTTCTAGCATGGTAACGACCGAGAGAGAGAGAGAGAGTTGGAGAGAGAGAGAGAGAGAGAGAGGGACTTAAATCTGTTTTTTTGTTTTCTTTCGAACACACTTTAATTACTTTAGACAAATTTAACAAGTTTTATAAAATAAAAAGATATTGAAAAACTTGGTTTGGTTGGTTGTTTTTGTTTTACGACATATCAACCTTTTTCAGGTTATTTAATGCCGAATCTAGTTATTTTGAGAAACGATTTTTAATGGAGTATATATTTTTTTAAATCAGATTCTATTTAACCCATAGTTAAGACCCTAACAGGTACTACCACTCCGAGTCAGAGTGGGCCTGGGAGCAATGGCAATTAAAGGATGGCTCCACACTCCCCAAGGCCCGCAAGGTGGGGGCCTCACCATCGGATATAGTTTTAGGTCATATCCAGGACCTGAAATACTTGGATTTAACTGGAAAATACTGTTTACAAAAAAAAGGCGCGTTACGAACCACTTTACTTTATATATTTCATTTTCGAATGACCGTTTCATTAAATTCACGGTACTTGTGCATAATTTGAAACAGACGTAACTCCGATTGGCGTTGATCGGAACACGGCCGTAACCGCTGAGCACCGCCGATCATGAAAGCATAACAGACACTGCTAAAAAATAAAACGTAATAATTTAAAAGAAGAAATAAACAAAACAAATAATAAATCAAGAAACAAAAACCTACAGAAACAAGTTTTGGGTTTTTTTGTAATATAATAAGTTTTGTACTGTACTTTCTTTTGTTTGAACTTTAAAGTGCTGTGTAATTATTTCTAAACAAAAATAAAATAACACTAAAAAAATATATATTATCTTTTTCGTAACAAGTAAGTTATATTTATCGTTGGTTTGATTGTGAATCCATTAACGCATTTTCGTGCACGGTAAGGGCCGAGAAAGAGAGAGAAAGAGAGAGAGAGCGAGAGACTCATATCTGTTTTTGTTTTCATCCGACCAACTTTTTATTTACTTTAGACACACCTAACAATTTAATCAAGAAACTTTAATTTAACTTGAAAATACTATTTGAAAAAATAGCACGATAACATAAGTGCACAGACACCACTTTATTTTAAATATTTCATTTCCTAAGGACCGTTTGAATAAATTCACAATGATTGAAATTTAAAGTGTTGTGTAATTATTTCTACAAAAATACAAACGTTACAATGACTAAAATTCATTATTTTTTAGTACTTATTTTTTTCTTTTTAGAAATCATTACACAACACTTCAATTTTAAATTATTGGGAATTTATTCAAAGGGTCTTTTGGAAACAAGTTATGTATAATAAAGCGGTGCTTATGCACTTATATTAACGCACTATTTTTTGAAAATAGTATGTTCAAGTTCAATTCAAGTTTTGCATTTTTTTTTTATTAAATTGTTAGGTGAAAGTACAGAGTAGTTACAATACAACCGCCAGTTCGGTAACGTAAGTGCGCGCACGCTAAGTCAATTCCCACCTCAAAAAAAAAATATATATATATAATGAAATGATTATATAAATTCACGTTTTAAGATATCTTTTTTGTTTATTAAATTGCTAGGTAAAAGTACAGAATAGTTGCATAACGCCCGCAAGCCCGCTAACATAGGTGCATGATTGTATAAGTACCAAAAAATGATTTTAATATCGTATTCAGCTAAATCCATAACAAGCTGCACTTGATTAAATAGTTTTCTTTTTTATTGTCACAACACCGTAATCACATGATGAAAATTTTATCAGAAAAAAAACTGGGAGGCAAGAGAGTCACGAGAATTTACATTGTCAGCAAGTAAGTTGCTTTCGATTACCTACATTATTTGTGAACTTTTTGCGTTTATATAAAAAAAATACATTATCATTGTATGCGAATATGTGGGTGTTAGAATATTAATGAATATAACTTTATTCGTTAATGTTAGAATAAAAAATTACGTTGCGTAAATCAAGATGATTAAGCACAAAGTTATTTTATAGAAACTACAGTTGCGAAATTATTTTTTTAAAAAAACTATTTAAAAAAAATCTGTTTTACGATGGTGGGGCATGCTTCCATGGAGCAACGCCGGTTATCAGGCCCTGCTAGTTTAACATAACTCTTAAATAAAATATTGTTGTCATTTTTGTATACTTTTTCCTCGTCACAAATAGGGATATCATGAGTTAAACACGTGAATTCAGCGTGAATTATACTCATTAATCATTTAAAAAATAAATGGAATTGACTTACTTTAAGTATTTACTTTAGGCTATGATATTTTTAATAAAACCAAGCAGGTTTCTAGATGGAAAGAATATATATGAATGTTTTTGTTTTGTTTGTTTTTGTTTTGTTTTTTTCTATTTTCTGAGCCAATTATTTTGGATGATATCTACTTTCCGAATATTTCATTTTCTCAAATATGATTTATTGCTTCTTCCTTCTGAATCAATTGTTCGTGTGCAAAGAATGTTCTGTCATAATTGACACCTGGCTGTGCACACGACGGAGTAATTGAAGATGGCCAGAAACTCGTGTCATTCTCGAAATCTGTTCGCTTCTTCTTTTTGCCATTCTCTCAACTCAGCTTACACGGACGGAAACCTCCAGGCAATAAATTCTAAAATCACTTTATGATGGAGAAAAGCCAATAAAACCATTACCTTGTGTATTGTTCGAGGTTAGATGCCTCGGTTTATTCTCCTTTATGAAATCACGTTTCTCTAAATTTATAAAACTAACACTGATACAAAAATGGCAACGATCCGCTTACATGTGACGACTGTTAATGGAATACAGCTTATAAGAGATCTATTAGCAAGTGGCTGGACTGTAAGTCAGTGCTGCCCAAGGCTGAATCCTACGCACTAAGACTTAAGTATAAGTCCCAAGATATTGTAGAATGCTATCAGAATAGGTAAATAATCGTAATTGTGTATGAAAATGTTACATGAAACAATCTATGTGTTCAATTTTAATGTGAATAAAGTCGAGAATTTACTGCGAAAATGTATGAACTGTAATTTATGTCTACTTATTTCTTTTTAGCGTGGCTTGTTTCACGATAGTCGTACAGCATATGCATTTGTATTAAGACTAAATTGCTAGATAGGGATGCTATTGGCGATAGTGCAGTTCAAGATACCAAATTAGCAAATTCGTACTAAAAGTAATCCAAAACATCATCATCTCCTATACTGCTGCTATCAATGTTCTCTCTCTCTCTCTCTCCCTGTGTGTCTCTTTCCCTCTCCCCGTATATATAGAAAGAGAGAGAGAGAGAGAGAAAGGGAGAGAGAGAGAAAGAGACCTAATTTTATTATTCAGAAACAATAGGTACCCTAACGAAGAATGTATGTGCATAACTCGCGTTAATTAGCAAGACAGAATTTTGAATGAATATAAACAATGCTGGAATAACCATTAAAAACTGTTGTTATCTCGGATTTGTTTTACCATAAAAGTTTTGGCGTTTAGTTTAATTAATAGTAAAAGAGAGAAATATTGATTCATATTTGCAGCAGTTCCATGGCAGGTCTATTTTTTCTGTATATACAGAAGTTGAAGTTCAGTTGGCGAAAACAGGCATGTTAATCCTTGCATAGACACACACTGGCAATTCTAACATTTCTGCACGTGTGTGAAACTTGCATCAAAATCTGTTTTAACACAGAAGGGACAAATCAGTTTCTGAATGAAGTCTTTGTCAAGATTTGATGATACAAATATGCTCGCTTTTTTTGTCAAATAAACAGCAAAACGAAAGGATTCTTTTAAACCTAAAATTAACTTTTTAATTGAAGCCTCACTGCCGATCAATCTCGCATTATATTCCTATGTCGATGTTAAATAAAGCTGATCGGTTTACATAATGTAGCAATTAATTTTCTATGGACGAGGTAGATCGTGACATAGAGTTCGTATATTTTTTAGATTGTATTTAATTAGTTATCTCCTCACCGCAAGGGCATTAATAATAGTATTCTTTCGAACGCTTCCAGATTTATCATGTCAAAATTAACTGTATATTTTGTGATAATCGTTTTCTTTCCCTCTGTTCTATCATAAGTTCGATGGGCTTTTTCACTTTCTTTGATAAAGTAAAAATCTGCTTGATTTACGCCCAACAAATCTCGTTGTAAGTTCCATTTTTCGAACTATTACATTTTAATAGACGGGTTGCATTCCGTACTGGGTGAGTATGTTTGTTTCTTTAACAGACCACCGTTGAGAATGGTATTACTCAACCCACTTTGCCTATAATATAGATGGTCTGTTAAAGAAACAAACATACTTGCGGTGAGGAGATAACTAATTAAATACAATTCCACCCCTTCACAGTAGAGATCCCTACATGTAAGAAAGCCTTCTACTCTAACAGTTTCTTTCCCAGAACTGCTAGATTTTGGAATTCCCTTCCAGGTTTCTGCATTCCAGACTGTACTGACATTCAGAAGTTCAAGTGCAATATAAACAGAGATCTTGCTGCTCAACACCCTACATATTATGCCTGCAATCATGCTCCAGATAGTAGCCCCCTTCATCAAAGTGGCCTTGTGTCTTGTTTAGGGTGCAAATGCAGTAAAAAAAAAATTAATTTTTTTTCATGAACGGGAGTGTCATTAAAGCAGGTTCCATCCGTGGAATACATTTCACGAATATTGCTTCACTGTATTCTTCAACGTTGTTCTCTTTAAATCTAATATTAATAAACACTTGCCATGAAGCACATTTAGAAGTTATTAACGATTAGGTAATATGTGTGGAAAAAGCATATGAAAAGTGATCATTTACATACAACCTTAAAAAAATTAGTGTAAGCTGATCACCTATGTACGAACATAAATATAGTTTTCAGTTGATAACGTACGTATGACTATATCCGCTTGACAGCTGAAAACGTATATGCAAACATACATATATCTGAAATAAGATAACGTGTATGCAAATATAAATTTGTGTAACAGCTGATAACGTATATGCAGACATACATATCTGTGAAATAGGATAACGTATATGCAAACATAAGGGAGTGTGAAAGGTGATAACGTACGTGCAAATAAATGTGTTGTTAACGTACATACAAAACTTAATGTGTTAAACGTGATTACCTATGTACGAATATATATATATATATATATATATATATATATATATATATATATATATATATAAATTACAATAAGTTTGCCAAGGTAATAAAAATGGTAAACTTAAAATATATTATAAATATTAAAGAGTTAATATTTACAAGTAAAGTAATCTCAACCAGATGTAAAAGCTCAATAAAATCGAAAAGGAAATAGAGCTTATAATATATATATTTGTGTGTGTGTGTGTGTGTGTGTGTGTGTGTGTGTGGGTGTGTGTGTTTCAAAGGTGATAGCGTACGTACAATCATAAATTCATGGGAAAAGTGATCACGTACGAACGATCATTAGCGTGTGGGGAATAACTAATGCACACACAAACTTAACTATACCTGAAAGGTGATAATTTACATACAAACATAATATTTGTGTTAAAGATGAAAACATACGTACAATATGTGGTAGTTCACAATGTACATCAACAATGTATGCGAATGTTGATAACGTGCGTACAAATATAAATGTATATGAAAGTTGATAATATATATACAAGCGTATGTGTGAACGGTAAAATCATTCGTATGAACACAAATGTGTAAAAAGTGAACATGTATGTAAAATATATAAATATATATTAAAGGTGATAATGTATGTACAAACGTAAGTGCGTGTTTAAGGTAATAATATACGCACGAATGCATGTATGTAAATAGTAATAATTTACATATCAACATGAATCGTAAGGAAAAGGTGATACCATTCGTACAAATATAAATGTGTGCGAAAAGTGATAACGTACGTGCAAATAAATGTGTGTGAAAACTGATAACGTATACGCAAACGTAAATACGTATCGAAGGGATAACGTATGGTACAAAAATGAATGTACGTAAAAAATGATAACGCACATAAAAATAACTGTGTGAAAGGTGAGAACGTACGTACACAAATGTGTTTGAAAGCTGATTCCATATGTACGAACATAAATGTATATAAAAGGTGATAATGTATGTACAAACATAAATGTATATGATGAAAATAATGGAAATAGTATTCCGACAAAATAGAGAAATAAAAAGGAACAACCCGTATTATGTGTTCATCAACGTTTCGTCTTTATTTCGAGACTAATCATCCAGATGAAGTCTCGAAATAAAGACAGAACGTTGATGAACACATAATACGGTTTGTTCCTTTTTATTTCTCTATAAATGTATATAAAATGTGATAATGTATGTAAAACATAATTATACCAAGTTTTCCTTCCTCAAGGAGAGAAATCCCTTGTTTTGTGAGGAGTAAAAAGATCTTACTATTTTGGTATACTACCTGCACAATCCAGGATTTTAAGAACTTTGTATTATGTCTCTATTTAGATTATTCTCTATGTAAGGAGTTTTGTACAGCACTACTAAAATTAATTCTCTCATCCTTTCTCTCAGAAAAGAAATAGTTTGATTGATGTGAAAAAAAAATAGGAGGTCTGAATAGTTCTACTAAAAGCACTAATATAATTAAGGATACCAGCAGATTATTACTAAACTAAGTGTCTCTCCCTCTTTTTTCGTAGTTAAAAGAAAAAATTAATTCACAGAAGATGTTTTCAATTTCATTTCTACATGAACATTTTATGACGTTAAAATGTTAGACGGTGACATCGAGATAAGTAAATTAACAGTTTGTGTAAAATAATACGTTTGTGTATTTTTATGGCGCAAGGCATGAAGACATTCGATGAAAGATGAAAAACTACAACTTCAACGTTTAAAATTATTCAACGAAAAGTGTTGGGTGGATAGATTCTAGGAAACGGAAATTTCTCACACAACATTTATGAAAAATCCTACTCATGATTATGGTGTCTAAACGATAAAATAAGGATCATGAGTTACGAAGCTGCGAAAAGTTGTCAATTCCAATTTTCTACACTTCTAATATATATAGCTATATATATTTTTTCTTGTATTTTAATTACATTAGTGATCTTACTATTGCATAAAAATATTCTCTGCGCTTTAGACTGCTGTTCTAATCCCTTTTATTTTATGTATATATATATATATATATATATATGTATGTATATATATACACTTAATATGTATATATATATTTCTACTCTCCTAATCTATATATATATACACATATATATCTACCCTCTTACTACATATTTCTACTCTCTTAAGATATATATATATACATATATATGTATATACATATATGTATATATATATATATAATTACTCTCCTAATAGGTATATATATATGTATTTCTACTCACCTAAAATACATATGTATATATATACACATACAAATATATAAAAGTGAAAGTGTTTTTAACATGTTTTATTAACTATTTGCTCTTTTATATATATATATATATATATATATATATATATATATATATATATATATATATACTAGCAGTTCAGTCCAGCTTTGCTCGGGCTCTATGTACTGTTCAGAACTCTATGTGCATATATATATATATATATATATATATATATATATATATATATATATATATATATTAAATAGTTTGGCTCATATCCAGGTACCTACATCTAAAATTTCAAGAGTTTAAACCCAAAATTAGCGGATGAGTTTCTAAAGGACAACTTTGATCACTTAACAGTATTATTATTATTATTATTATTATTATATATACATATATATTTCTACTCCCCTAATTGATGTATATATATATATACGTGTATATATATATATTGCACACGTATCAGCTCTCATCAAGGCCAAGAGGCTACTCAAGGATAAGGGTTAAAAAGTGTACAGTAGAAATTGGGCAATATAGTAATCGTTAGTAATGGAAATTCGGTAAATTTGTTAACAAGTGGAACGGCTCATCAAGAACTTGTTTAGGTTTGACTTGAAGACAACCATATTGTACTCAGCTGGAAGGAAGGAAAAAGGAAGACAATTCCAAAGGCGTGCAGTTCTAAGAAAGAAGCTTTGTTCATGGAATCTACGTTTAGATTTAAGCACAGATAACGAGTGGGAGAAATTATTGATAGTGTTTTCAGCTAGACGAGTGTTTCTTGTAAAAGTTTGGCGAGGGGGGGCCATAGACTGAAGCTCAGTCGAACACTTTCCATAAAAATAACGATACAGCAGAGACAAACTCGCATCATCTCTTCTGTTAGATAGAGATTGCAGGGAAGAAAAACTATATCTCCTACGAGACTACGAAGTCTATTTTGAACTCTATCAAGGCAGGAGGTTCTGTTATGATTTTGCCATTGCTTACGACCTCACTTAGATTGTTCGCGAGCCCACCCGTGTGCCCGATACTACAGGTCAGTATGCAAGCCTTCTAGACCTTTTTCTCTCCACTTCCCTTTAGCTATGTTCATGTTCCGTTCTTTCTCTTTTAGGATCCTCTGACCACTCCATCATATCAGTTAAGATAAAAATGAAATGTAATAAGACCCCAGACGTACCCCTCCACCGTACTGTATACCTATACTCCATGGCTGACTGTGATAGCTTCCGTACATTCATATCTGATCTACCTCTGCATTCCATGTTTAAAAAGGACGTGTCCTCTATAGTATCAGACCTGACGGAATGGCTAATTGTAGCCATAGACCGATTCATACCATCTAAAAAATTCCAACAAAAACCCAACAACCAGCCATGGTTCTCCCTAGAATGTGCTGCTGCCATCGCGCACAGAAATCACTTTTTCCATAGCTACCAACTAAATAGATGCACTGTAACTAAAGCCGCTTTCAGGAACGCCAGCAACCACTGTAAAAGAGTAATAAAAAATGCAAGAGAGCTATATGCTCAGTCCCTTAAATCCAAAGTAGCTGAGCAGCGGCTTGGCTCTCACCAGTTTTGGCAAATAACAAATAGGATCCTGAACAGACGTGTGCGTTCTATCCCAACCATTATCAATGGATCTGAGGTCCTCTCGTCAGCATCAGACAAGGCCCAACTATTTGCAAAGAACTTTGCAGCTAATTCTACCCTATGCGACGAAGGCCATCAACTCCCCATATTTCCTCCTATAACACAGAACACGCTAGGTAACATACAAATATCTGTGCATGAGGTCGCCAAGCTAATCAAGAACCTTGATTCCAGTAGAGCTACTGGCCCTGACAGCATCCCAATTATAGTGTTAAAATATCTTCAACCTGAACTTGCTCCCATACTTACGAAACTGTTTAAGCGTTGCCTTAAGGAGAAGTGCTTTCCAACACGCTAGCAAAACTAATCAGTATGCCCTGTATTTAAGAATGCAGGTGAAAAGTCATCTCCCTTGCAGTACAGACCAATAAGCCTCCTGTGTGTCATGAGTAAGTTGCTGGAATCCATATTAAATAGAGAAATAGTCAACCATCTTAGCAGGAATAACCTTCTTAGTGACACACAATATGGTTTCCGCTCTGCAAGATCTACCGCAGATGTGCTAACGTTTATATCTCATTGGATTAGTGAATGTCTTGACAAAGGCTTCCTTTTTAGGACAATTGCTCTTGACATATCAAAGGCCTTCGACAAAGTATGGCATAAATGCCTACTTCACAAGATTTCCAGCTACATTATCACTGGTAATGTTTTCTCAATCATTAAATCATTTCTCTCCGATAGGCTCTTAGAGTAGTGGTTGATGGTCAGAAATCAGAGGCCCACAGTATTAATGCTGGAGTCTCTCAGGGATCCATCCTGAGCCCAACTCTTTTTTTAATCTACATCAATGATCTCCCTAAACACATACTTAAATCATTCATTGACATCTATGCTGATGACACGACCATCGACGGCAACACACCAAAGGCTGTAAATGACAAAGTTCTCTCTGATTCTCTCTCCTCTGATCTCGAGCACGTGGTTAAGTGGAGGAAGAGTTGGCTGCTTATCTTTAATGCATCTAAAACCAAACTCCTATCTTTAGATCATCAACGCTCTGATCCCCATCTGGCAACAATTGAAATGGATGGCTCTCTTCTAGGAGAAGCCTCAGGTTTTGACAAGCATCTGGGCTTGACCTATACTCCTTATCTGAAATGGAACACGTACATCAAGTCTGTTGCCAAGGTCCCTGGAAAGATGGTGGGATCCTTCTTCCGCTCAAGAAGATATCTCACTACTGATGCAATTCTCTATCTATATAAAAGCCAAGTACGCCCAAGGATGGAATACTGCTGCCATATCTGGCCAGGAGCTGTTAAAAAAGCCTATCCTGCCTTGACAGAGTACAAAATAGTCTTCGTGGCTGAGTGGGGGATGCCCTTTTCTCTTCCCTGCAACCTCTCTCCCATAGAAGAGACGTTGCGATTCTATCTTTGTTTTATCGTTATTTCCATGGCAGCTGCTCGTCTGAGCCCCAATCTCTAGTCCCCTCTCACAAATCTTTTACGAAAAAGACCCGTCTAGCTGAATCCACTGTGAAAAATTTCCCCCACTCTATATCTGTGCCTAAATCAAAACGTAGATTTCATGAATAAAGCTTCTTTCTTAGAACTTCACGCCTGTAGAACTCTGTTCCGTCTGCTTGCTTCCTACCTGACTACAACCTAGATGTCTTCAAGTCCAACGTAAACAAATTCCTGATTAACCGCCCCCTAAAGTAGACATTTTTATTAAACTCCCCATACTAACGTACTGTGCATGCAATAACCCTTATCCCTAAGTGGCTCTCGGGCCTTGATAAATGGTGATCACCTCATAAAAAAGGACAAGTCCTTTCTAGCAGCTCCTGCCCAGGTGTGGCAACAGTATTCCATCCTGGGACGTACCTGGCTCTTATATAGTTAGAGAATTGCATCAGCAGTGAGATATCTACTGGATCGATAGAAGGATCCTACCATTTTTCTAGAGGCCTTGGCAACAGATTAGATGTACCTTTTCCATTTAAGATCAGGAGTAAAGGTCAAGCCCAGAAGCCCGTCAAAACTTGAGGCCTCCTCAATACGAGGGCCATTCATTTCAACTGATGCCAGATGGGGATCAGAACGTTGATGATGTAAAGAGAGAAGCTTGGTTTTAGAAGCATTAAAAGTAACCAGCCGCTCCTTTCCCCATTGTACCACGTGCTCAAGATCAGAGGAGAGAGAATCAGAGAAAACTTGATCGTTTACTGACTTAGATGTTCTACCATAGATGGTAGTGTCATCAGCATAAATGTCCACAAATTATGTAAGGATGTGATTTGGAATATCATTCATGTAGATCAGGAAAAGAGTTGGGCCCAGGAAGGCCCCCTGAAGGACTCCAGCATTAATACTGTGAACTTCTGATTTTTGCCCCTCAACTACTACTCTTATGAACTTGTCAGAAAGAAATGATTTAATAATTGAGAAGACATTTCCAACTATACCATAGCTGGAGATCTTGTGAAGTAAACCTTCATGCCATACTCTATCAAATGCCTTAGATATGTCAAGAGCAATTGCCCTAGAAAGGTTGCCTCCGTCGAGAGACTCTATAATCCTATGAGATATAACTGTAAGCACATCTGCTGTAGATCTAGCAGAACGGAAACCATATTGTGTGTCACTAAGAACGTTTTTTTTGCTGAGATGGTTGATTACTTTTCTATTTAACACAGATTCCAGCAACTTACTCATGACGCACAGGAGACCTATTGGCCTGTACTGAGAGGGCGGTGAGCGATCACCTGAATTCTTTAATATAGGGCATACTGATGAGATTTTCCAGGGTGATGGGATGCAATGTATGGGCGCTAGTTCTGGTTGAAGTGTTTTGAGTATTATAATTGGAATAGCATCAGGGCCGGTTGTTTTATTGGAATCAAGGTTCCAAGGTATATATATATATACTTGCAAAGATACCCGCGCTTGTGCACATTTTTTTTTTACACAGTGGTCACCACTTATCAAGGCCCGGAAGCCACTCAGGGATAAGGGTTATTGCAAGTACATTACGTTAGTGTGGAGATTTGATGAAGCGTTTACTTAAGGGGGCGGTTCATTAGGAATTTGTTAAGATTGGACTTGAACACATCCAAGTTTTAGTCAGGTGGGAAGCAGGCAGACGGAACAGGGTTCTGCAGGCGTACAGTTCTAAGAAAGAAACTTTGTTCATGGAATCCACGTTTTGATTTAGGCACAGATGAAGAGTGGGGGAAATTTTTCACAGTGCATTCGGCTAGACGGGTGTTTTTCGTGAAGGATTGGCGCGGGGGGGGACAAGATATTGGAGTTAAGACTAGCATCTGCCATGGAAATAACGATAAAACAAGGATAGGCTCGCAACGTCTCTTCTGTGGGAGAGAGTTTGCAGGGAAGAGAAAAGGGCATCCCCCACTAAGCCACGAAGTCTATTTTGTACTCTGTCAAGGCAGGATAGGCTTTTTTAGCAGCTCCTGCCCAGATATGGCAGCAGTATTCCATCCTTGGACGTACCTGACGATTTTCTGTACCTGAGCATACAGCAAAATCTCGACCTTAACATATGAGCTTGACCTTTAAAAAATAGTGTTCACCATTCCTTGGGCGGAAACCATCACCATGTCAAATTTGGTTATAGTCGGCTCAGTTGTTTGAGCTGTACGAGAGTATATACATATAGGATTTCACCTTGATTTTTTTACCTTAACCTTGAAAAATTGTGTGCACCATCCTAGAGCGGAAAGTATCATCACTCCAGGTTTGGTCATGATCAGTCCATTGGTCGTCTCTAGGAGAGTATATACACTTAGGTTATGACTTTGGTCTTTACCTAAAAAATTGTTTGCACCATCCTTTGCTAGGGAACCATCATTATGCCAAGGTTGGCCATAATCAGCTCAGTGGCCGAGGAAACGTTATACTAACAGTCACACACGCACATACACACACATACGAACGCTACTAATTTTGTTACTAAGAGGTTTGTCGGAGATATGTACGTCGAAGAGGCACAAGTGCAACTAGTTCATCACAGTACATTCCACTAAAATAGTTGTAAAACAGGCTCGGAGATGCAACATTTCGGCGATGGGACAGAGGTTGGAGCTTAGGTAATAAAGTAAGACATTTTGGGACCCTATCCAAGAGGAAAAACTACCAGACCAGATGTGTCAATAATATGCCATGCAAGGGTGAACTGTTGTTGTGTAAGGCTATGGAATATTCTCATATATATATATATATATATATATATATATATATATATATATATATATATATAGGGCTATGACACCAACATATTCTTTTCATTTTTTTACCCTTGAGTATATATTCGATACAGTTAGACACAGTTAATCAACCGAGAACAAGATCATTTTATATAAAAGCATATAAGATATCAACGGATACACGCTCGAGAATCAATACAATGGAAAAATATGCTGTTGTCATTGTCCTATATATAAAACTTTGTAAAGGGACAGGATACTCTTATATATATATATATATATATATATATATATATATATATATATAACTATTCTGCAATAATCTTTAGCATATAAGCGATAGTCAGCTAAAAGACAAGTTTTAAAGAAACATTCAAAATTGATTTGGCAAACGTTTCTAAAGAGTTTTCTGAAGCCTTAGAAACAGACATACAGCTTTGATAGATGCGTAGTAAAAAGCAACTCGCCATCTTTAAAGTTGACGAATGATGGATGGCATTCTAGGCAAAAACATCATATATCACAGTCTACAAAAAGTTCGTCTTTCGACAGAAAAACTTATTGATAGCCTGATTTGTTCGTGTCTTCAGAAGTCAGTAAATGTACATTAGAGATACCACATATTCAGCTATTTATTCTATACGAAACCTCATAAAAACGCTTTCTATTCAGGGATTGATAAATACGCAATGTTTACATGTCTGAATTTGCAACTGTAAATATACAGAGAAAGTTGTTTGATCGGGTTTACAAGAAAATTTGGAAGGAAATAATTTGCAATATGATTTTATATTATATTAATTCTTTCCATCATCAAATTTAGACTAAGTTAAACGTCGTTGATAATATGATCAATTATTCCAATCGTTAACTAACATTGTTGGGGAATGTTTTAGGTTTTACTGTAGGTTAAATATTGTTCGATCATTTTCTGACAAAATCGTACTTTTTTACATTTAATTATTTGGAGTATTATCTTCATCTTCTAGTTGTTGATTTCTATGACGTTTCGGCTAATTATTCCTCTGGCCTTCGTCAGGTAAACTGCAGCGGGATAGCAAATGTCGGATCTTTCAACTAAATCCACAGCAATTACTGCTTTCAGTAGTTGTTGTTATCCCACCACGTAATTACTGTGGATGTAGTTGAAGGATTCTATATTCCTATCCCGTTGCGATTTACCTGACGAGGGCCTGAGAAATAATTGGCCGAAACGTCGTAGAAAACAACTAGAAGATGAGAATAATAGTCCAAATAATTAAATAAAAATGCAAATTTACTCATCTCCCAAATAATTCCCCCCCTCCAAAAATTAATTCAATAAAATCGTATGTGTTAATTGTACGCGATTGATTTGAAAGTTTTGATAAATGCAAAACATTCTTTCCTCATTGCGCGCTAAGATATCTTTACATCTGGTGATTAGCAGATGGATAGCCATTTGGTAGTGCTACGAACTGTATATCATTACCGGGGTATACATGTGATTGGGAACTACTTATAGATTTGATAGACATTCAAAAATGAGTGTTAATGAGATAGTAAAATTGTCGTATGATGAATAATATTATAAGAGGATTGTGATGAAAAGAATGTGATCATTTTGACTACCTAATTACGTTGGCGGTTATGGCAATTACTTGTTTGCTATTCGACCATGTTTTAATATACAATGGCAATAAGAACGTTAGACAATTTTTGTACCACGATAAATACAAAATGGTCATCTGAAATTTTTATGACATAAACAAGTGATGTGTGGCAATAGCACGTTTAATGCGATACGCGTGGAACCCAAATTGTTTGTTCGAGTTAGGTACAAAGGGGTATACAAAGGTTACCGCTGACATAAATCAAACTGGTTATCTTTAGCTCGGCGACAATTGCATTGAGAGATTGACAAGCACCATAGATCAGGTTCGTGTATTTTGAGTGTCAACCGTACATACACCTTAAAATAAATAGAGACACACATGAGTTTCCAGTTAGTCAGAGAGTTAATTCCTCAGTTTAGAGTTACGAGTCCAGTTGGTTGAGTTCAACAGTTAAGTTTGAGATTCAAGAATGAGTAAAAGACAAAGACGTAAATGTCTTTAACGTAAATGTCTTTTTCTTTCTGAAAAAGAAAACAGCTGATCTCATATGAAGAGGTTTTCTCCGTTTGGAGGAATCGAGATAAAAGGGTTGCCGAAAATATAAATCCCATCGCATCTGCTGTGCCTCAATCATTTCCTCATCCAGAAATCAAACCACGTGGAACAGTTCCAGGCAAATAAAAAGGCGTGTCTTTGTTCCTGCAACGGACTGTCTTGATTATACTTCCATGTTTTAAGAACTAGTTACAATCTCTCAGAACTCTACCCACAGTAATAGACATAGAACCAGATCCACACCATGTTATATAGAGCCACATACATAAAATATACACCCATCTACATAAAACACGCTTAATTCATCCAATTCATTAAAATTCTCCCAGGACCAGTATCACTCAACTGTCATTCTATCGCTTTATCCTTGAGTCGTTTTACTTTTGTTAAATGTTGGCAGTGGAAAAATAAGAGAGGAACTTGCTTAATCTGTTAGTATTTCAAGTTGCATTTCTTTTTCTTTGTCACCACAAAACAAAGGAAATAGAAGTAAGTCTTATAATGATGTTATTTCTCGCTAAAAAGATTTGATCAGATTTAGATTGTATGAAAGTAAAGCTCCCAAGAGAAAGTAATTACCACTTGGTTTGAAAATCAGGTGCCAATATCGGAAGACAAATTAAAATAATTAACTTGCTAAGCTCAGTATCTAACGACATAATAGGTTTAAGCGGTATATATCTGTTTCAAGTCGCCAAAGCTTATATATTTTAACTTGCTAAGTATTGAACGATAATGCGGGGTAAGGGTAGGGAATAAGATAACGGTTGCCAGAAAACGAAATGAAGACGCTTAGACAAAATCTATTTAATCTATTCTTTCGCCACGAACAAATCTCAAATGTATTGTTCGAGAAATAACGAATCCGTTTACTTACTTTAAAAAAGCTGATTTTGTTTACTATGTTTTACAATGTTTTACAGGATGGAACGATACAAGTTTCACCCTAAAAACATACTACAGCTTTATATTTAAACTGTTATTTAAAGTATCTATTTAGATTACTTGATTATGTAGTGCATATGACATTTATTCAGCGTAGCCGCCTTCAGTCTCAATCACCCCTTCGAGACGGGTCCGGAACTGGAAGCATGCCTTTACCACAAACGCCGGCGGGGGTTCGGCGAATACTCGGCGGATGGCGGCGATCAGGCTGAGTTTGGTGTAGTGAGATTCAAGCGTTTTCAGGTCGGGCGAGGAATGGAGCCAGTGAGAGGTTATAAAAGTCGTAGCACTCCTTCCGAAGCCAATCTGGGTCTCTTTAGACTTGTGGGCCGGCGCCGAGTTTTGCTTACACATCCAGGGTCTGCCAGCGGCCACTCGATTTCATTAGGGAATCATCACACTCTTCAGCACATCCAGGGACACTTTGGTGTTGACTTTCAAGCCGACTTCGAAAGAGCAAGGTGGCATGATGTTGCCCTCACTTGAAACCACACCAAAGACCAAAACCGTGGTCGGAAAGGATCATGTGTGGCCTGGTGCCCTCAAGCGTTGAACTGTCCGGGATTTTATTTTGAGGTGCTGTAAGTGGTCCTGTTGTCATAACCTGGAACGGCAGACAGCATGAGTTGAATCCTGATTAAAAGTATCTCTAGTAAAGTTCTCAATAATTTAAGTGAAAGAACTGACACAGATTTATCGCCTTCATTCAGTTCCTCGCAAAAGTCTTCGAATCCTTAATCAATCTAGCATTAAAAAACTACTAGGTGAATGCAAAACTACTTTCTGACAAACAGTATTGATTTAAGTAAGCTAATCGTACTTCGGATATACTAACGGTCATCGCTATATGCATATGCTATTTACTGGGCAAGGCAATTGCAGCAACGTTTAAAGTGTTGATATATCTTTAACAAAGTAAAATATGAAGGCTTTCTCAGGAAAATCATTTCTTATTCTCCTGTATGTAAGTGATCTTGTAAATGAATTGATCGACAAGGTACTAATCATGTAAATCTGGCAAATCCAATAAACAATAATATATATATATATATATATATATATATATATGATTAGTTCTTTTTTTGGAAAAAGAATTCCAGCAGAGTGCTCAATTAAAAGGAAAATCCAAATTGTACACAGTATATATATATATATATATATATATATATATATATATATATATATATATATATATATATATGATAATCATATTGTTCTAGGATTAATCTCTGTGATCTTAAAAATACAGTAATCTTTTTGGACTATCTCCCTACTACTGTGCTAACACTCTGCTTCCACACAACCTCTTTAGATGATTTCTAATGCAACAGACCTTGATACATTCGTAAACAATTCCTTCAAACTAACATCAAGATGGTGGTCAAAGCCGGGCATTTCCCCACTTCCTAAAGCTTTTATAAACCTAACAACGGACGCTTTCCGTCTGTCAGATATAAATATGACCAATATGCTATAAAATATTCAACGCATTATTACTATACTGATATCATACACACATGTCCAATATTTAGAGAACATGCTGTTTAAGAGATCTTTCAACCTTACCTAAAAAGAACGACTTCAAGGACTCGAATATCTCATTTTAGAATCGAAAAGGGCAAGCAAATTTGATTCTGGCATAGAACTTCAACAGCGAAATTGTAAAATAATCTTAAGAGGAGTTTTAACATTAACACCTAGCTCCGGTTATCATAAAATTTTTATCGTCACTTTCGACTACATCGAAATGAGGTACAGTTCTGTGCCCGTTTTTCTGTTCTGTTGAATACAGTATTTAATATACAGTATGAGAACGATTGTCGTGCTGGAGCCTAGTATATCCAGGATTAAAGTCGTTTTGGACAAAAATTGTGACGACATATACGAGGGGCGTGCAATAAGTAATAACCCTGACCCACTTCGCATAGCAGTAGAGCAACGAAACTTGGCACTTGGCACAGTTATTAGTCTTTCTCTACGTAGGAACCACACAGAGTTATGCATTTCTCCCATCGTTTGATGCAGCTCTAAAGATTTTTTTGTAGACCACCCCAGGTTGGTCCTCCAACCACGACGTGACTTCAGAAATCATGGCTGCATCATCTGGGAAACGCTTTCCTTTCAAAAACAACTTCATGGCTGGGAAGAGATGAAAGTCAGAGGGTGCTAGGTCAGGAGAGTAAGGAGGATGGGGAGTATTTCATAACCACACGCCCGTGCTTCTGATCTGGTGACATGCGAGTTGTGGACCGGAGCTTTATCCTGCAGGAGGAGGTACCTTTGCTGATCTTGCCCCGCCTCTTGATTTTGATAGCTTCCCTTAATTTCCTCAAAAGTGAAACATAATAGGCTCCTGTAATTGTGGTACCCTTTGCCAGGAAATCTGTCATCACTACTCCCTCCTGCTCCCAGAAGACTGTGAGCATGACCTTGCCAGTGGAGGGCTGCACCCTTGCCTTCTTTGGAGGTGGTAAGTCCAAGTGCTTCCACTGCATTGACTGGGCTTTGGTCTCTGGATCATAGTGATAGACCCAGGTTTTATCCTGTGTAATCAGTCTTTTAAAAAACTTTGGCTCATCTTCTTGGCAAATCTCCAAATTCATCCTCGAGCACTCGACGCGTTTTCGCTTCTGGGATGGTGTGAGCAACCTGGGTATCCACTTGGCAGACACCTTATGCATATGCAAATGGTCATGAATGATAGTTTCCATAGACCCTGTACTAATCTTGACATATTGGGCTATTTGGCGAATAGTAATGCGCCGATCTTCCAAAATGGCAGCCTCAACTTAACGGACAGATTCCACATCAATGGCAGAAGGGGTGCGACCAGGTCTGGGAGCTGTTTCCACAGACTTCCGGCCATGTTTGAATTCACGATGCCAACGTTGTATAATGTCATATGATGGGGCATTATCACCATAAGTTTATTTCATTTCATCAGAAGTCTCCTGTGGTGTGCGTCCTTTCAAATACAAAAGCCGGATCACTGATCGACATTCAACAGGCTCCATTTCACGCCTGACTCAGTTCAACCACCTGTAAAAAAGAAACCACAATTAGTTCAGAGCTGTAATTTGCCACATCAATCGTAGAGATATAAATCATTGCACATGCAAAATTTCAGCTAGATCAGACAACTGGAAGTGGATCAGGGGCATTACTTATTGCACGCCCCTCGTATATGCAATGTATTCTGTTTTTATACTGTTTACAAAACGTTTTTTCTCCCAAATATAATGTTTAATAGATTAGAATGTTGACTTCATTATCACAACTGATTTATCAGTATTGAGTGTGCCTGTTCATTCTTTTTTAAAATATTTAAACAGTAGAAACTAAAGTAAATATTTATTAAGTAAGTCGAAGCATCTGGCCATACATTCTTAACACTTTAGAAAACCAGTTGTAATTTATTTTCATAGTGAAAATAGATTCAACCAGCATCGTCTATCCGTTTCCCTATTCAAATCATCATTCAATATTTGGCAAGGTGAAATATACACAAAGTTTTTGCCACGTGAGACAGATATCTGATGCTTAAACCTATTATATCGTAAGATATCGAGTTGAGAAACTTAATGACATAAATTTGTCTTCCGAAATTTTCACGTAGTTTTCAAACCAAGCGATAATTAGTTTGTATTAAGAGGTTAGCTATAATACAACCTAAATCCGATAGCATTATTGTTCGAGGAAAGTTATCGAAGAATAGCGGACAACAGCGTCATTCATGAAAATAGGAAATAAAATAACTCAGAATTTGTTGTCTCATTTTGTTTTCCTAAAATTTCGAAACAGGTAGCTACAAAATAATAGGCTGAAGATTTGCAACATTTCTTAATTGGATTAATGACGTTTCGAGTAATTTGGGTTTTTCTATTCCCCATATCTACGAGACCATCTGATTTTTTACACATTAAAACATCCTTCATGAGACAGTGTTTATGGAACTTTTGTAGATTCACACACTTCACATAGACATAAGATTCTATTTTTTAGTTGATTATATGGGAACATCTTGCAGAGGTTGCCGGAATAATTTTTTTTTAAAGTTCCTATAGAATTTAGAATGGTTTAGCAGTTTCATATATTAATTTAACCTGCCATTATCACTCATTTCCGGGCCATGCTAACCTTTTAGGGCAGGTAACACAACTATCCTACTATTAACCGAGTGACTGCTGTAAAGGAAAAGGTTACTAAACGGTAAAAAATGTTTTGAACAATAATTTATTGGCAAAAAATAATTTATTGATTTTATTCTTAAAATTAATATATTTGCGAAAAATAATTTATTGATATGCTTTAAAATAAATTATTAGTATGGACGTTTTGAAAAAAAAGCTGTAGGGGATGTTGATATAACAATAACTTTGATCGAAACTGCTTTTGATATTGAGGCAATATAAAAAAAACAAAAACGAAATTAATCTTTTAAAAGAATGTGAATTATGCAAAATACTTTATATAGGGTGTTTCTAAGGCGTATAACTTTTAATTGACGACTCTATTGTCTTTGCTTGCACATTACGCAACTATCGGTTATTTTTTCGTTTAGCTTGATTTGGTAATCCATAATAAAGAGACCAATACTTGTGCAATGTCTACAAATTACAAATAATACCCTAAATTACTTAGTGAAACGTTTAATGAAAGAATAATTTTACAAAACAACCTGTCCACTGACCACCTCGTCCTTGCGCTTGGAACCCATTAGATTATTTTCTTTATGTAATATTTTAGCCATGTCATATTAAACGAGACACAACAAATTACTTTAAAGACAACCTTCAACGCATTATTGTTGAAATATAGCTCAATTTAATGCGTAGTGTTTATAAAAATCGGATCTCTTAATTATGTTGTACACCCGCGATAATTGGCATCATGTGAAACAGAAAAGGATCGGATATAGAATTAATAGACAAAAAACATCTATTTTATTTAATGAAATATGCTTAAAGTGAAAAAAATGCTGTCTAAATGTACACATATATAGACAGACACATGCACGCACGCACACACACACACACACATTACTACATAGCTCTACCTACGTATTGAGAACTGTTGAAGTAAATACTTAAAGGTTACGCATAAATCTATACTTTCGTATATTAATTTATGTAATGAAATGAAGTAGTCATATATATATATATAAATATATATATACATATATATATATACTAGCAAAAGTACCCGTCGTTGACTGGGTTCAAAAACAGCCTACAGAAAATGGACTCTGATTTATTAAAGTATGATAGGTTATAAAAAGGGAGAGTTGTAAAGAGATAGCTTCGAATTCGGGGGTATCAAAACCAAAGCAAAATATGATGAAAGTAAAAATAAAATAGATAAACACCATACCATACCTGTTCATACTGAAACACTTATCACAATATTCTGTGGATCTATATTAAAAACCCTGGTTAAACTTTGTGACATATTTCCATTCTATGGAGGTCAGGCGCGAACGAACACCCCATAATTTTATTATGCCATATTTCTTCAAACTGAAAGATAATTTTCAAAGTATAATTAAGCAGATATATATGAAAAGTCTTTATTAAAGTTTGTGCCTATTTCCATTCTATGGAGGCCAGGCGAGAACGCAGACCCCACAATTTTATTATACCATCCCTATTTAAGTTCAAACATACTTATCAAATTATTATTATGTACATCTATATAAAAAACACTTATAAACGTTTTTTTTTTTATTTCCATACTTTGTGGAGCAGGGGCGAACGCAGACCCCACAATTTTAATGAACCACTCTGCAAAATCAAACATACCGATTCCTGTGTCTCGATCCATCTTCTATCATTATATGTAATCAGTTTTTTAAAATAGTCCACCATATAGGAGCCTGTTCGTAACCACACACACACACACATACACACACACACATTCAGCTTTATATTATAGATATAGATATATACATATATATCTATATAAACATTTATATATATATATGTGTGTGTGTGTGTGTGTGTGTGTGATTAATAACGTACATTCACATTGCCGTAGAAATGGGCTGACGGTTGTTTAATTTTTCTCAGATATTAATGACGTTGTTATAGGTAGCGAAAGTTAAATAAAAATAATTAATAGTGAAATATGTTTATTATACAAATATGTGGTTTATTATAACGATTGACTTTTGGCACTTATAATTTAAATAACATTTTTGGTTACTAATGAATAAAAATTAATCAATGAAATAAAGTAATAAACCAATGAAAATACAATGATTAACCAAACAAGAAAAAGGGGGAAAGGTATCAACCCTGTATATCGCTTTATTGCAGGTTAATATTTTTTTAATTTTGAAATTTCTATGAGACGCAGAGAAGTTAAAGTTGGTAAGGTGCCTTATTTCAATGATTTTTGTGGAATTCAAAAGAATATTTTGAAAATAACGATCGTTTTCTATTTTCTGGTAATTTTAAGGGTGTATCACTTCATTGCAGCTCTCCCAAAATGTATAGAAAGGTTGATTGACAGCTGGTGAAAAAGAATATGTTGCTGCAGACCTTGCAGAAGGTTTATCTCTCGTAGATCCGTCCAAGGAGATTGGAATAGATTGAAGAACACTGTCTTCATTCGTTGAAAATCGAAACATCAAACTAAGGAATGACAAAAACACAAGTCAGTGTTTGCTCGTGGTGCTAGAAAATTTGTCTTCAACTTATCAAATAGCTGGGCTATAACAGTGCTGCTCGATTTGACGAGGCTCGACTAGACTCCTTGTCCAGAAACATACGCAGCAATATTTTAAACGAAATTGCAAAAAGCATTAAGCCTAAGCAAGACCTGTTTTAAACAAAACTCATAAGGAAAAGCGTTTGGCTTTGGCTCAGAAATACATGTAAATGTTCATTTCACCGATTAGGCTAGAGAAACCCTTGATGGACCAGATGGATGGGTCAAAATTTGGATTCCTCTTGGATTCCCTACCCCTCATCGATTCCGTTATCAACAGGGAGGATGAGGTGTCATGTTTTGGGACTGGAATAATCTACGATGAACTAATTGAACCATTTCGAGTTCCATAAGGTGTGAAACTGACAAATCAGTCTTATATTTTATTTTTAAATGATGATTTGTCACCATGGCTTGAAGACGTTCCATTGGCGCGTCACCGCAAATTAATTTTTATGCATGACAATGCGCCATCCCACTTAGCCAAGGCTACGATATCCCAGCTTAAGTCATTAGACATTAGTGGAGAGAATTTGATTACATGGCTACCTTGTTCTCCAGATATAAATCCAATTTAGCAGCTCTGACCAATAATAAAGATGAAAGTTTATGAAGGAGGTGTTCGATTTTCGTCGAAGGATGAACTTTGGAGGAAGATTTTTGAAGTTTCCTATAGTATCACATCACCGCCGATTGACATCATCAGTTGACAAGAGGCTATCCAAAGTGGTTTGGAAACATGAGAGTAATGCTGATAAATAAATATTTCCTTAAACAAAGTAATGTGAAATTCGTTTTTGTTTTTGCTTAATATTCTTACTAGGTATGTTCTTTATTTCATATAAGTATAAGTATAAAGTTAGAATATTGTTTTATTATCGAGGAAATACATTTCAGAAACATGCAGTAAAGTTATACACACTTAAAATTACTGGAAAATAGAGAAATAGCATAACTTTTAAAATATTTGTTCGAATTCTACAAAAATCAGCAAAATGAGGCACGTTGTTATACTCTTCCATTGTACCAAATTTAACTTTTCTTCGTCTCATAGCAACTTCAGAATTAAAACAATACTGACCTACAATAAAGCGATGCCCAGGTTTTATAAAGTGTCCAAGACCAGTGATATTGATCATGAATCCTAAAAGAATACAAAATATTAAACTTATGATAAAAATGAAAGGAAAAGCACCGAGCCTTTCATGCGCCACTCAAAGAGGAAAAAATGCTGATACACCATCCGTTGTTATCAGCTTTGGAGGGGGCGTTGTAGCAGAACTAACCTATGCTACCTACTAATAGACTATTTCACTCTCAAAAAAATACCGGAAGACAGCCTTAAGATGTTAGTCGATATCCGGAGGACCAACCTGGGTCGTTCGCCGGCTACAACGAACAACCCACCTATCGTATGATTTGCATGTTGTTACTTGTTTTTTTCACGTTTTGTTTTCCTTTGCAATTCTAAACACATTTCGAGTTTGAGATTACTTCTTTTCCTCCTCCTCTTCTTCTTCTTTTCTCTCTACCTCCTACTACTATGTTCACCATTGATCCTCTCAATAAAAACGCTTAGCTATTCTAAAATTATTCCGCAGAACTGCAGTCAGTTTGACATTAATATGCCCTGGCACCACGCATGCATTATAAAGTATTAAATCCTGAGCCTTAATGAGGCTAATGAATTAAGATGTTTCCTTAACGCCGTAATCACCAAGCTATCATTTGCTTAAACGATATGTATGTCTTATTAAGAGACAAAAGATCTGGAGAGTATGGCGGATGAGGAAGAGTTTCGTAGCCCAATTTGTTAAACTTTTGCAGGGCCGGCTTAGCCACGCCCGGTGTGGTATTGTCATCGAGCAGAATTGGAACTTTTCTGGTGATTAGTGCTGGGTGTTGTTGTCGAGGTGTCTTATACATTTCATCCATCTGTTAAAATTACTTCTCCGTAATTATTTTGTATGCATTCAAAAAACTGATGAGACTAGTTACAGACCATTAAACAATCAATATGACTTCTTCTAGTGCAACTCTTGCTTCGAGAAGTATTGTGGGGCCTCGTCGGCGTCTAGACTTGAGATGAGCGGTGGCGGTTGTCGTAAAGAAGCAATTTTCATCGCAGACCACAACCCGTTCGAGAAACAGGTGTTTTGTTTTTCCATAAGACAAGGAAGATGAGACTTTATAACGGCGTTTCTTTTGGTTGTCGTTCACTTCGTGAAGCATCCATTTATTATTTTATTTGGTCTTTCTAATCTCTGTCAAGTGGCTAGAAATCTTCGTATATGTTGCGCCTAATGTAGAAGAATGTTCCTGAAGAGTTGTGCGTGGTTGGCTTCGACTACGGCTCCTTAATGATTATTGCTGTTGTCAACATCCGGTGGCGACCACTACGCTCATGATCTTCAAGACTCTAGTCCTGCCAGGAAATTTCTTAAACGACCATTGTGATGTGTGTTTAGTAATGTTTCTTAGGCCAAACACTTCTTGGATATCGATAGCTGTTTCAGCAGCTTTACGGCTTTGCTTCAATTGAAATAAGAAAATTGTGCGAATTTGCTTTCTTCCGTTTTGTATACAACGTTCTGAAAAGAAGACATAATTGTTTTAAAACGATTATAATTTAAACATTTAGATAGGGCATAAGTCGCTTTTTAATGTGATATGTAAAATAAACGCATTAATACTAAAAATTTTATGAAAATACATCATTCAAAACTAAATAAAACATTCCGCAATAATTTTCTTTTTAACCTAATACTTTCATTGGTTTAGCTAATATATCAAAAACAACTCCGGATCATCACTGCTCAACTTCATTATCCACGCCTTAATCGTTGTATTTCTTAGAAAATACCGGTGTCAAAATATCGTCTCTTTGATATGTATAGGTCAGAACAGGTCTCCACCCGAAACCGTTGGTAGAAGTGTATCGATCCGTTCTATATTATTATAACATGAAATATTGGCAGATGCAGTAAAAGCTGTCAATAAACAGGATGCACGTTTCTGGAAATAATTTGGATCGATAATAACTGTAAAGGCAGATTTTACTGGCACCAATAGTTTTCCGAGTAGGCGTGTGTAATAGACTGGATTTGAGAAAGTAAAGCATCGAGTATATACTCCCAATATTCGCTTCCCCAGTTCTCGCTCGATTCGTTAAAATTAATGTCGCGATGAGGACGTTAGTTTTGGTGAAGATGTAACAGTTTCCACTCGACACAGTTTGTAATATAAAAGCGAGTTCGCCAGACTACCCGTTGCCAATAATATTGAATTTACACGTCCCAATCATTCGTAATCACTTTGTACGTGCAAAAAATATTTTGATATTTCTTGCACGTACAACTTATTAAAAACAGACATTTTATTAAAAATGACGTTTGTAACAAACAACTTAGCGTTTTGTTCAATATTTCCTCACTAATTTACTATTGTTTACTCTTTTCACTGCAATCTATCTTGCTTCTTTGATCTTATATGAACGAGGTAGTCTACTGTAAAGTTTAGTAACATGTTGCTAAATCATATACTAATTATACTACAAACTTACTTATATAATAATTATTTTGAAGTTCGGCTTAGACGTTTATATTAAAATGAAATCTCGGATATACCGAGAAATCCCCAAACTCTTAATATTAAATGTTGGATTTCTTTAACGTTGCAAGATTTAATATTTTGAACTTGAATAATGCCTGGGAAATAAGTCCAAGTACATGTCAGATAAGACAATGCAACCTTGGATTTTCTAAACAATTTTTTTCAATTGAAGTTTTCCTCGAAAATTGAACAAATTCGTCGATTACAATATCCATTTCTCTTTTTTACCGTAACATAGTTGCTACTAACATTTCGTTCATGGATCAGGATTTGTCGTCTCTAACTTTGGCTTACCGATCGGTATATATATATATATATATATATATATATATATATATATATATATATATATATATATATATATATATATATATATATATATATATTAGTACATTAGTGCATTTAACGTACTTACGTGTGTCATGGTTTCCAGATTAGAAATTATTCGATCGGGGGAACCTATTTATTAAAACGGAGGATAGACGGGAATAACATACTGCGAACATGACATTATTAGTATATATAGATTATTATATAGATTATTATATAGATTTTTATATAGATTATTATATAGATTTTTATATAGATTATTATATAGATTATTATATAGATTATTATATAGATTTTTATATATATTATTATATAGATTTTTATATAGATTATTCTATAGATTATTATATATATATTATTATATAGATTTTTATATAGATTATTATATAGATTTTTATATAGATTATTATATAGATTATTATATAAATTATTATATAGATTTTTATATAGATTATTATATAGATTTTTATATAGATTATTATATAGATTTTTATATAGATTATTATATAGATTTTTATATAGATTATTATATAGATTTTTATATAGATTATTATATAGATTATTATATAGATTATTATATAGATTATTATATAGATTTTTATATAGATTATTATATAGATTATTATATAGATTATTATAAAGATTTTTATATAGATTATTATATAGATTATTATATAGATAATTATATAGATTTTATATAGATTATTATATAGATTTTTATATAGATTATTATATAGATTATTATATAGATTATTATATAGATTATTATATAGATTATTATATAGATTTTTATATAGATTATTATATAGATTATTATATAGATTATTATATAGATTTTATATAGATTATTATATAGATTATTATATAGATTTTTACATAGATTATTATATAGATTTTTATATAGATTATTATATAGATTATTATATAGATTATTATATAGATTTTTATATAGATTATTATATAGATTATTATATAGATTTTATATAGATTATTATATAGATTATAATATAGATTATTATATAGATTATTATATAGATTATTATATAGATTTTTATATAGATTATTATATAGATTATTATATAGATTTTATATAGATTATTATATAGATTTTTACATAGATTATTATATAGATTTTTATATAGATTATTATATAGATTATTATATAGATTTTTATATAGATTATTATATAGATTATTATATAGATTTTTACATAGATTATTATATAGATTTTTATATAGATTATTATATAGATTATTATATAGATTATTATATAGATTTTTATATAGATTATTATATAGATTATTATATAGATTTTATATAGATTATTATATAGATTATAATATAGATTATTATATAGATTATTATATAGATTATTATATAGATTTTTATATAGATTATTATATAGATTATTATATAGATTTTATATAGATTATAATATAGATTATTATATAGATTATTATATAGATTATTATATAGATTTTTATATAGATTATTATATAGATTATTATATAGATTATTCTATAGATTCTTATAAAGATTATTATATAGATTATTATATAGATTATTATATAGATTATTATATAGATTATTATAAAGATTTTTATATAGATTATGATATAGATCCGCTAATTTAATGTTCGTAATATGTTATTACCTTCTATCTCCCGATCACCAAAGGCGCAATGTAAAGAAGTAAAATATAAAAAATTGATGTCGATTTGTGGCCGTACCTTAAACTAGAATATACCTTCCTCGTTTCTGGCTATGATTCAAGAATAATATCTCTTCTCTCTAAAAATGGTACGATATCGTGGGGTTTCAATGGAAATATGTCGGGCTCTTTTATAAGAATATTCAAGACAAACCGTTATAACTAGATAAGTACTCACACTTCATTAACCAGATTAATTGATAAATACTTTACAGTTTTAACAAAAGGGCTACAATAATATCTCTATACCGGTTGAACGTTTACAGAATGCCCAGAAGCAATATATTGCAGGTTACATATGAAGGTTCAGCTAATATTAATAATTATACCCTTATCAGAATCCTTGACAATGAAAATGCTGACGAAAATATTAGAACATCGAACTTAACTTCAAAGGGTTGTTATTACAAAGATGGGAATGACTACAAAACCTTTGTACATGTGGAAGAGAGAAAGATAGGTAGACGAATATTTTACCCTGCGACACACAGTTATACTGTGCTCACCTTTAAGTTTTTTCTACTTCGAATTTCGTCAGACATGACGCAAAAAATCTCCGTTCGGACGTCGCATGGTTTCGTTGAGTTTTTCTGTAATCATATCTGACACCTAGGTGTCACTTGAACGATTACATTCAAATGGTCGTCTTTATGTATTTTAGTTTTCTAAATAACGTTCATGTATATGACAACACATGTGGATTACTACATACTTGAATATAGAAAATCCAATCTTTAAGAATATAATTTAATGTATTAATATATTTACTGTTTTAATTGTTGTTAGTTTCACTTTTACAAATATGTTGATTCAATAGCATTAAACTTTATTGGATAAAATAATAGAATATATGTTTTTTATGATATTTCATATACAGGATTTGGAAAGGAAGATACGATTATACAGTGCTCGTAAATTATTATTATTAAAATGTATTTTATGTGAGAAAAGTAAAAGTTAACTTTTCTGTCAAGGGTGTGAGTTCCATTATAGAAGCGTTGATTTAATTTGAATAAAATAAAATACGCATCAGGTGAGCTTGAAAGCCAAATTACAACGTAATATTACGAAAATAAACAAATATTTTAATTGTTTGAAATTTATAATTTAAATATATTTCGCAATCAAACTCCATCCTCAGTATTTGTACATCTTTGTTTCTTTCTTTCTTTTTCTTTCTTGCCACGTTGTAAAGTTGGAGAAAGAAAAGTCAGTAAAGATCCGCACGTTCTCTTTCAGCGGTTGTATTTTGAAATGTCGGAAAGATTCGTTGGCTACGTGAGATTAACGTCAAAGGGTGAGTTCTGTTATAGAGCGTTGATTTAATTTGAATAAAATAATATACGCATCAGGTGAGCAATATTACGAAAATCAACAAATATTTTACTTGTTTTAAATTTATAATTTAAATATATTTTGGAGTTAAGCTCCATCCTCAGTATTTTTCACATCATTTGTTCTTTCTTCTTTTTTCTTCTTCTTTCTTGCCATGTCGTAAAGTTGGAGAAATAAAATGATCAGTTTGTAAAGATCCGCGCGGTGTATCTCAGCGGTTGTATTTTGAAAAAAAAAGAAACAAATAAAATGTAAAAAAAACTGAGGATGGAGTTTGACTCAGAAATATATTTAAATTGTAACTTTCAAACTAGTAAAATATAGGTTTGTTTTCGTAATATTGCGTTGTAATTTGACTTTCACGCGCACTTGATGCGTATGTTATTTTTATTTAAGTTCACTTTTATATTTCAAATCCTCTCATAACCATTCACTGATCAAATCAATCTACCAAATATTTATCCTCAAGTGGGTTTTAGCTTTAAGAAGTAGTGATTTCTTACTGAAAACCAACAAAATAGAGTTTGTGTCAAATTAATTGATACGGTACCCTGGGTATATTATATAAGACTCGTCAACAACAAATTTGTTGTCTGTGTTTTTTAATTGATTACAGACAAATCTGCTGCGCTGAATTAGTTAATCATATTAGTTTTGCTAAATTAGTTCAAGTTTTTGAGCTATGCCCACGTCTTTTTTACTATTTTGTTCACATTTACGCATGTGTATACGGCATAATCACGTTGGCACACCGGTTCTCATTCGATCATCGAAGTTAAGTAACGTTCAGGTCGGCCATTACTAAAATGGGTAACCATTTAGGAATTTCAGGTGCTGTATGTGCTCTTCACTTATCTCGGCATTGTTTCCTGTCATCTTGGATTTCTTCTGGTCACTGAACTCAAGCAATGCCGATTCAGGAGAGGTGTGGTTGGTAATTGCGCAACACTTACCTCACATTTCTAGCGCAGCTGCACTTACAATGGGTATCCATTGTCTTTCGAGAATGAACGGAGGCATCGCTCGCATAAGTGTAGAGGATGTTAGAAATGTATTGGAGTAAACTGCTATATCAAATAATTACATCAATTAGAAATGATTGTTTTAACGACAAGAAGTTATATAGTTTTCGGTGATTATGTCAGATAAAATCATTTTGACGCAATAAAACCTCGAAATCTTCCAAAACTTGGGTTCAGCATACACGAAGAAGGGAAAGCCTGTCCCGTAGGAGTTGGTGCATTGCAATCCACTGGTGAACAATGACAGCATATTCTTCCCATCGTTGTACATGAAGCTCAAATTAATCAAGCATATAACAAGGCTCTGGACGAAGATGGTGATTGCTTTACTTTCTTGTGACAGGCTTTTCTAGGATTGACCATGGAGTATTGGAAAGCTTGCATCTTTGACGGTCCTCAGATCCGGCAGCTCATTATAGATGCAAAGTTCGCAAACTCAATGAACAAAGTGAAAGCGTATAAGTCATTTGTTTTGGCATTAAACAACTTTTGTAGCAGCAGTAAAGCCAGAAACTACGCAAAACTTGCCAACAATGTGGTGATTGCGTTCAAAAACTTAAGCGTCAATATGCACTACCTATTTTTATATATGGCCTGGTTTCCTGAAAACCTGGGTTTAATAAGTAACGGGACCTGAAAAATATAGAGACCAGGTATCAAAGTAGCTGGGATGCATTTATGATGGCTGACTACTGTTGGAATTTGAAGTGACACCTCTCTACCGCTGAGCATTCCAGGAGTTCGAAGAAATGGAAGTTCAAGCGCTGAAGTTTGAACAATGGTCAAGCAATTTATTTGTATTTATCTTTATCAATGCTCACAGTTTATAGTAATGGATGTTTCTATCAGCAAATCAATATATGTTGTTGGCAAAACATTTTTTTATTTTAAAAACATATTTAGGATGATATATGTTGCGAAAAATCAGCTGGTATTTGGGCTGTGATATGTAGAGGATTGTTTTTATAGGTATTTTATTTGCAATGAACCACAGATAAAAATCTAATGTATTATGGTTCAGTAAATGTGGATCCATTCGGGATCGTAACTTGTGTTTATAATCAGAAAGAATGAGTCACCGTATATAATTGAACCATGATAATCTAACAACTGTTTTTTTACATTAATTCCTGACATTTTGATAGAAAAAATTGACATTAACTAAATGTGATTTGGTTGCACAAAAGATTTGTAAAATTTCTTACACATTTTATAATTAATATTTGTGCAAGTAACTCTACTTATTCATTTAACACTCCGACTTAATTCGTATGTATTATTCATGTAAACTGTAATCGCCCCAAGCAAACAAAACCGATATAATATTAATTCAATCATTTAACATACGCATTTCACACTGTAAACGATTGTTCAAACTAACGCCTTCTAGACCAATTAAAGTTCTATTTCAAACGCTCCCGTAAATAACAAATTCCCAAAAAGATGTTTATACGCATATGTAAAATATTACGTTCGATCGAACTGTATTTAGCGCTAACAAATATATTTTAAAGGTAACAGTAGAGGGCCAAGAAAAATGTAAATTACATAAAAGCGTGATACACTGACAATGCACAAAATTAAATGTGGCATATCCACAGATAGACATAACCTTTCATAGAGATGCTTACTCGCACCTGAAACAATGTATCAGTACATTCGTGGGGATATGTAAAAGTTACAAACAATATTTCTCATATAGGTTACACTATGAATTAGAATAGAAAATCTTATTGGAGATTAAAAATTAGATTTAGTGGTAAGTGAAAAGATATGACGTCACATAAATTAGGTTTTAATTAAGACGAAAAAGAAATAGAATGTGTTTAAACAATTAACCTTTTCATTGCTGTCCATGTCAGCAGCTTAGAAGATATAATTTTGTATTTCTGTGACAAAACTAAAATATAAAAGAGTATATGTCGATTATGGTTGGTTGGTTGGTTGGTTGGTTGGTTGTTTTTGTTTTACGGCATATCAACCCTTATCAGGTTATTTAATGCCGAATCCAAAGATTCGGAAGAATCTTTTTTTAAATAGAATATATTTGTTGTTTTCAAGTCGGTTTCTATTTAACTCATAGTTTGGACCCTAACAGGTACTACCACTCCGGGTCAGAGTGGACCTGGGAGCAATGGCAATTAAAGGGTGGCTCCACACTCCCCAAAGCCCGCAAGCTGGGGCCTCACCACCGGATATAGTTTAAGGTCATATCCAGGACCATGTCGATTATGCAATAATATTGTTGGCGTTTTTATTTGTTGTTCCTATTTACTTTGCCTTCCCGCTAGGGCAGTGTTAGACACCAATGTTTTTTTTAATATGGAGAAAGGAACAAAATTTAAGTCGTGAAGGATTTCGTCATTACTAACCGAGAACTAAAAATTGAAATTTATCATCAGAACAGATACTACACTTTGATCTTGGTTTTTATTTGTTGTTGCTATTCGGTATTTTAACGAAAAAGAAAATATAAAAATATCTCGAAATGCTACTTTTTTTTACATAGGTATCACCACTTATCGAGGCCAAGAGGCCACTCGAGGATAAGGGTTAAAGAGTGTACAGTAGAAATTGGACAATATAGTAACCGTTAGTAAAAGAGATTCGGTAAATTTGTTAACTCATATGGAACGGCTCATCAAAAACTTGTTTACGTTAGACTTGGAGACAACCATAGTGTAGTCAGCTGAAAAGCAGAAAAACGGAAGACAATTCCATAGGCGTGCAGTTCTAAGAAAGAAGCTTTGCTCATGGAATCTACGCTTAGGTTTAGGCACAGGTAAAGAGTTGGGGAAACTAGTGATAGTGTTTTCTGCTAGACGGGGGTTTCTTGTGAACGTTTGGCGAGGGGGGCATAGAATGGAGCTCAGCCGAGCAGCATCTCTTCTGTGAGAAACAGGTTGCAGGGAAGAGAAAATTGCATCCCCTACAAGGCTACGAAGTCTATTTTGAACTCTATCAAGGCAGGATAAGTCCTTTCTAGCAGCTCCTGCCCAGATGTGGTAACAGTACTCTATCCTTGAACGTACCTGGCTCTTATATAGATAGATAATGGCATTAGCAGTAGGATATCTACTTGATCGATAGAAGGATCCGACCATTTTTCCAGGGTTACCGTTATAACTGCTTATGACCTCACCATCTAATGAGGCAATTATTAAATGTTACTGAAAGAGACTGATAGCTATTTCTGTCGGCGTATAGGACAGCGGGTAATCCGTTTGTCTCAAAGAAATCCTCCACTTCTTCTTCAAAAATAGGCACGCTTTAAAACGAAAAAATGCTCTTTCAAGTTGAAACGTGATTAACCCGACAAACTAATACATGAACTAATATAAAAAATTATAATTTTATAACTTTCAAAAAAAGAATATTATCAAAGATGAGTATATTCTGTGATAAGCCATCATTAGTAAAAACTTTAATAGAACTTTCTTCTTTTTGGGATTAACTTTTCATCAAGTTATAGTTTCGAAATGTTTTTGCTTTTTGTATTTTACTTGTATCGTTCTCTGCGTGTGATTGTCTGCGAATCAAAAACTTACGAAAGGAATTTGCGCGATTTTGTTTATTTTTGTTTTTGTTCCATGCGCATTTCTTTGCGTTGACATATATGCAAATATAAAGCAAAAATATATAAAACATTCTCCAAAACTGATACAAAAAAAAATAATATTAGAAGAATTGGTCTTGCCAGAGGCTCTTGAAAACACTACAAGAAATTCATACAAAAGAAACCATGTATTTATATTTATATGCATACACACATATGTATATACGTTAATCAAGCAGGAAATATATGCATATATATATATATGTGTGTGTGTGTGTGTGTTTGTGTGTGTGGGGGGGGTCTGTGTGTGTGTCTGTAATTATGAGATATTGATTGTAAGGATGAACAAAGACATATATCGAACAAAAAAAAAAGCAATGCATGTTTTGCATTGCTTTTTTGTCCCATATACATGTATTTGTTTATTTTTATTTATTATATATACACATATATACATACATATATATGCATATATATATATATATATATATATGCATAGGGTATATGCACAGAAATCAAGATACCCATGCATATCTAAAACCATATGTTTAAGGAATCATACAACCAATATAAAAAAATTAATAAAAACATAACATTATATTTGATCGCTCCAACAAAAAAAAAAACGAGTCACAAGAGGGAAACCAACGCCATCTCTTCAGAAAATGCATTAGTTTCGAATCTTGTATCGTTTTTAGAACTTTTTTGCCATTGGTTTGTCGATGGAGAATTGAATAAAAAGTATAGAGAACAGATAAGAAGAAAAGCTGAAAAGATTATCACAACTATGCTGACTACAAAGGACTGAAAGGAAACAATGAAACAGTAATGGCCTCCAGGAATTATACACACACACACACACACACACACACACATATATATATATATATATATATATATATATATATATATATATATATATATATATATATATACGATTATCTATATGCTTCATTATACAAACTACTTTCGTGAAGAGTAGTAACTTTCGATTTTTTCAAGCACACTTTTACACTTCAAACATCACACACAACCACACATACACACACACACACACACACACACACACATATATATATATATATATATATATATATATATATATATTGTCCCCAATCTCCATATTTCCTATATACATATATGTACAGGGTGGGTAATGTACTTGGGAACAGATTTATAGATACACAAAAAATGACTTCGACAGACATAATGTCTTTCTACCAAGAAAATATCTTACGGATAAGAACGAATATGTCATTTTATAATTTTATTTCTTGGAATCTCTTTAGCTCCGACAACAGCGTTCAGGTTTCGCATAAATTGCCTTCACTCTACTATCAGCTGATCTGTGTTCATGTTGGAAATTATTCTTAGTATGAATGCTTTTAACAACTTGTGTTATCAGGTTGCACTGACAACTACACTCTAATAAGTATTTGTTCAATAGATAAAAATCTGGAAAGATAAAAGGGCAAATGTAAGAGGTCATCAGATCAGTATACTGCTCCCATCGATGAAATTAATTTATTATTTAAATTGCACTTCGTAAGGAAGAAACTGTAATCTGAAATTCGTATAGTGAAATATAAATGTGTGCATAGCAAGTAATAAATGATGTTGTACATCTGAAACTCCTATAGATTATAACGAAATATAAATTTTTAGTGAAAAATAAAGAACTGATACACCTTAAGATTTAAACAGAAGCTCCAATCTCGATATGTGACTTAATTAGTAAAGTTCAAAAATTTAGTTAAATTTTAAAATATATCAAATAATCAATAAAGATTAAATCCTTGAGGTTAAAAAAATGAATTTTTCACAATCTGATGTCTGATGTTTATATTAAAGTCGGAAAGTGAAGTAATAATGAATAGTGCGAATATATTTTTAAATATATTTTAGCATCTATGCAAATCAGTGATAAACCTTTCGCCATCGTCTATCTTCTGATTAAACTGTCCATGGGCTAAAGTTTTTTCCTCCCAATTACAGTCCTCTACTTGAATCCTCGATGCCACTACTAATTCCGCCGTTTGAACCTGAATCTCTAGATAATGTAATGATGTACGATGACCATTTATCTAAGACATAAAACGTTGTCAGTTGAATTTTCAGAGTTTCAGCGAGATAACTTTGAGTCTGACTAACGATTTCTTAGTTGTTCTATTGCACAATTGTCGTCATACAAACATGGTAAATATCTTTAGATTTTTACATGAAAACTACTCATTCGGCCTAAATGGATTTTATTAACAGATGCATTTTCTTACTCTATTTCACCCAAAAATGACATATTGACATTTGGACGTAAGAGACTAATATTTGGAATCATGTCTAACAGAGGAGTTTATGATATTGTGCAGTGATGTCGGTTCGCATTATAAATTAACTTCAAGTTAATAAGTGAAGCAGGAAACAGAGATAGAATTTCAAAATCAACAATTCAAGGGATTAACTAATTAGAGTAAAAGGCTTTCCAGCAGCTATGGCCTTCTATAGTGAAAAGGGTGGGATTTTGCTGTTTGTTGGGTAAAGTATGAGTATCTATGCTATGTCGTTGCGGTACAAGCGCAATCCCTTCATCAAAGTACATTCAATGAAGGTACGTAAAAACAGGCACATGATACAACATTGCTTCCAAGCCCGGTCGATACTGTCGAATATATTAACTTACAACCCTTTTGGGACCGTAAGAGACTAGTGGTTGGTGAACTAGTTTTGATGTGGGCACACTACTTCAATGCATGGACAAAGCGTGTTTTTTAGAGATACAGAGTATTCTCACGTGTGAGTAAGTTTATAGACGATAAGGAAATGGATTTTTGTAAGTGATGGAAATAAAAAGAAAAACCTTAATTATTACACATATCGAATTCTGAAGTTCATGTTGGGCCCAAAAAGGAGAAATAAAAATACTTTTTTCGCTTCAAATACACGAACAAAGTATTGAACCAGGAATGTAAGAAATTCAAATTTAGATTTAATATCCAAGTTTACTTTAACAGCTAACAACAATATGGTAATCCATGTGCCTTGTTTCATTATATTCTAGTTAATTATCGGCATAATCATGTTGGCACACCAGTTCCCGATGGATCACCGAAGTTTAGCAACTTAGAATCTGGTCAGTACTTAATGGGTAACTATTTGGGACTTTCATGTGCTCTATATCCTATAACTGTCGTTTTAGCGGAGAGTTTACATTGAAGCTTTCCTCAAGACAAGAACAAACAGGAACCGGATATGTTTCCCGGTTGATCAGATGTTGAAACTTAATAAAAGTGTTGTTCGTCTCTTGTGTTGTAAAGATTTATTTATTTATGTATATTACTGTTCTATCGTGAAATGCATTTAAATATACATACAGGCACAAGCAACGTTATATTTTATGATCACAATGTTAAACGATCATAGACGAACAAACGTATATACACACGTCAAATATGTGACTGTAAATTATATATATATATATATATATATATATATATATATATATATATATATCCGCTGGCAATGTGTCTATACATACCCACCGACTACAATACAACATGACAGTGAATCCCGATTTTCGATACTGCAAAGATTGATGACAAATACGTTTCACACGCGCATAATGACCGATTAACAAGAACAACTATAGATGAAAAGGGTTTCCTACCTTTTTCAATAGTTAAATATTTCAACGGTTCTGGAGACAAGCATTTCAACTGTATTTACTATGGAAAGATTTGGTAGTATCATACATAAATCATAGATTAATATAAACGCGTAAACAGTTTATTAATTTCAGGAGGGATTGATTGTGGAGTTTGTGAAAGGACACTATTCACGACGATGTAACTCGTTGCAAGATCGTCATTACAACGTTTAACAGGATTACAATGCTAAGTAATTCCTGGCGTATGGATAGAGATGATTGTAGATAAACCTCTATTTTCTATTTGAGAACCTGGACCTATATTCGCTGATTTTGCGTTACGATGACGACATACCATTGTTTGGATTATTTGTCCAAATGCAGATGTTAAATAAGTTTGATGGCTCCATTCGTATATAAGAACTATGTTCATTCATACAGGTCCTACGGTGTAACATTATATGTTCTCATTACATATCTGTCAACAGGTAAAGATTCATGTGGTTCATAGTTTTACTCTCCGCGTGTGGTCTTTCCATTTCGTATCAGTCATCACTTTGAAATCAATAACAGAGATGATATAAATATTTAAAGTTATAAAAACATTTTATGTTAATATTTTAATATCATTTTTTAAAATTCTTTCCAATTTTAACTTATTTTTTATTTCAATGAATATTCGATATCAAGTAACCTGTTATATACTCCCATGTTATACAGACCCACTAAATTAAACCGGTATAACTTTCAGTACATAAAATATAATTCAATGTGTATTTATAAAGTGTTTTGTATCGGTATGGATCACAAGGACAGAGGCATACTATCTCATGTGATATTATGATATGACATAGGAGAGTATATTGTCGAGTTTCGAAGACAGACACAAATATCATCTTTTGTGACAAATAAGATTTCTTTTTCAGTAGCTAATTATTATTTGTTGCAGGTATATCATGGTATTAGTTATATAATAAAGTACCAGTCAAAAATGTTTGTGTCAGTATTTCCGGCAAGGATAACCTCTAAGATAAAACCTTTTAAAAAACAACCTAATAAAAAATTCATAAAGAGAGATAATTAGGAATTGGCTACCTTAAGTTTAAAATGTAGTACAAAGAAACATTAAAACGTAAATGGATTTTCACGTATCCCGGACAATCTCGATACGGTATTATACTAGCATGCCGTGGCAACACCAGATTATACTGATCGAATGTTATAATTGATAATAATATTTTTAAATGTTATGTTGAGGAAAATTTTTTACTCGAAAGGCATTTACAAATAGGTTAGAATTTATGTGACAATTTATTTTACATATTTTGATATTGATTATTTGGTTACGTAGGTGGTGACGTAATCAGATAGAGAACGGGTTAAAATGTTTTTAGTAGGCAGTCAGAAGTTGAGAGACAGTCGATTGAAACAGACAAGAGTCCAGCCGACCGGTCGAAATACGTCGGAGCACTTGGGAGACCAGAGGAGCCCAACGTCTGCCAAATGCAAATAACGTAGGACAGCGTTCAATTTTGCAATGGAAAAAAAGCATGAATGAAGTTGCTGAAAATTCAACTGTAATTTCTGGTTTCTGTAGGATGTGTTTTTTTGCAGTACTAGACGATGGTGATCAGGTATGTTCCCTAATGACTGATGTTACGCCTAGAGAACTTATATTCGTCATTTTTTGTTGTAAATGTTATATGTGCGTTGAATCTGTGAATCTGTGAATATAAACAAACACGAGATCACTAGACAGTCATAGACATGCTAATAAATATATACAGGTTATATACATTCAATAGACACGCAAACACAAGAACGTTTATTTGAGAACTCTACTAAACTCTTCCGACAATTTTGTGTCTACACACTTGAAATCTTAGATATAGGTTCCTTGGACATGGACCTAACTTAATTACTTGATTTGAGCCGAAAACAATAAACGTTAAGGGGTCATAATAGAGGTAAAAGTTTAAAAAATTATCCCTTTTTTGTTTGTTTTTGCTCAGCATACACCTTCAAACACCCGGGCAACGCTGGGCTGAAATGCTAGTATATATATATATATATATATATATATATATATATATATATATAATATAACTACTTCATTTACTCACATAAACCTAATATACCAAAGTATAGATGTATGCGTAAACTTTAAGTATTTACTTCAAAAGTGCTCAATACGTAGGTAGAGCTAGTTAGTAATTTATAAAATATATATGGCGATTAAGCTACACTGAATATTCTGCGTTTCATCCACTATAGGATTCGTCAGGCTTATGCGCATAAGCCTGACGAATCCTATAGTGGATGGAACGCAGAATATTCAGTGTAGCTTAACCGCCATATATATTTTATAAATTACTATATATATATATATATATATATATATATATATATATATTAAATGACTTACTGACTAGATGTTTTTTTTAATGAATGATAAAAAATAATTTTTTGTGTGGTTTCAAATGTTAAAAACTTCAAAGACTATATATATATATATATATATATATATATATATATATATATATATATATATATATATATATTGTGACGTGCCTCTTCTGGGGTTAGCTTTGTAATCCGATCGTGATAAATTAATTTAAATAAAAAATTATAATGTCCTCAGGTTGCGTGGAAGGACGCGAGGAGCTACGCGCCAGCCCTATTTTGTTGACCTCCTCTGCCAAAAAGAGCATTTTAAATGGTGGCAACAATAATCTGCTCTCCTCAACTTAAAACACGAACTTCAGGTTTGTGGTTTTTATAAAATAGATGTCAAATGAATGAATGGATGTGTTTAGCAACCAACTCTCCTATCCCTGTAAGAAATGATAGGTCAGAGAAATCGCAGCATATATTTTAACATGAAACGACAAACAATTCAACATGTACGCATATATATTCTTTTTTGGTGTTTATTATTTTTTATTTTGTATATAATGAACAGAATCAAAGAACGAATAGGTAATATACACAAATTTCAAAAGATCATAATATATATATATATATATATATATATATATATATATATATATATATATAAGACTCATGAATTAATATATATATATATATATATATTAATTCATGAGTCTTACTTCTCTCTTTCCTTTGTCTCTTCTCTTTTTTTGTATATGTAGAGTAGCGGCCATAATATAAGGAACGGAAAAAAATTTACAATTATTCATGTATATTTCAAAAATTAGTGCATGGATTTTTCTGAAATACTTAGAATAAACAAATAGAACCAATGTGTATAAACTAGTACCAAAAAAAAATTACGATTCAATATTGAGAAATATTTTAGTTTAAAATTATATCTGTGGATTTATCCTGGCCAAAAGTTAAGGAACGAAATAGAAAATGTATTTTTAAGAGACTAAACTTTACATAAAAATAGCTACTTTTTAATATTGGAACTACTGATAAGCACAACAAAGAAAAATAGCGTCACCGACTCGCAAAAATCTGTCTCCCCAAGAAAAAAAATTAATTTTAGACAATTACAAAGAAAAGAAATCAATTTCAACAATTTGTAATATCGTTCGAAGATCAAAAAGTGTTGTTCATCGTGTGATAGCTCGATATAAGAATTAAAATACATTAGAAGGATCCCCTAAAACCGGCAGACCCTCTAAAACGTCTCAAAGAGAAGATAGGGTTATGGTAAGGCAGGCTCTTAGTGACCGATTCAAATCCGCAACATCAATTTCTTGTGATTTTAATGAACAGACTGGGAAAAATATATCTAGAAAAACTGTTTCTCGACGGTTAGCATCTGCCGGATTGCATGCCAGGGTGCCAGTATCTAAACCCTTGATCTCCAAGAAGAACAAAAATAGCCGTTTGAAGTTTGCCCATGAGCATTTCGTCTGGACTGATGAACAATTCAGCGATGAATCCAAGTTCAATTTGTTTGGATCTGATGAAAGAAGCATATACGGCGTAAAGCAGGTGAACGATTATCCTCCAAATGTGTTAAAAAGACACTTAAATTCGGAGGGGGAAGGGAAATGGTGTGGAGTATTATATCCTCGGAAGGAGTTTGCACTCTAGTTCGAATCTATGGTAGGGTTAATGTGGAGACTTATAAGCAACTCCTTCAACAACATGTCATTGAGGGCTTACGCCTTTCACCTAATCAGCCAAGCATTTTCATGCAAGATAACGCCCCTTGCCATAAAGCTAAAAAAGTGATAAGTTACCTCGAGGAAGAAGAAATAAGAGTAGGACTGGCCAGCGCAGAGTCCGGATCTGAATCCGATAGAAAATGTTTGGAAAATGATTGGAGAAAGAGCACAGATGAGGAATCCCCAAAATCAAAATCATTTGTGTGATTTATTGAAGGAAGAGTGAGAAAAGATAAATCCTGAATTTTGCAAGAATCTAATCCAGTCTTGTGGTCGAAGATGCAGTGAGGTCATAAAGAATAAAAGGATGTTCACTAAATATTGAATGAATTTATTTTTTAAAACATTTGCATTAAAAAAGCATAAAGTTTCTATTTCGTTCCTTAACTTTTGGCCAGGATAAATCCACAGATTTAATTTAAAACTAAAATATTTCTCAATATTGAATCGTAATTTTATTTTTTTTTTGTACTAGTTTATACACATTGGTTCTATTTGTTTATTCTGAGTATTTCAGAACAATACATGCTCTAATTTTTGAAATATACATGAATAATTGTAAATTTTTTTCCGTTCCTTATATTATGGCCGCTACTGTATATGTTATATGTGTAGATATATGTTATGCATATCAAACTCTCAGTAAAAAAGAGGAAGCCAAGTTTACAACAGAAATAATTTACGGAGTTGTGCCTCTTTCATCATCATCGCCTTTTATGATTTTTATAATAGAACAAGGTAGACTACTCCCGTTGATTTTCCCTTTTGTTTATTTTGTCTGTTTTCGTTTCTTTCAGGCGATATTATTTTATCAAACTCAAGCGAGATTTCTGAGTTTTCGTCATTTAATAGTTCTCTTAAAGTGATCTGATATATCTTGGGTTTTCCTTCATATTTCTTGTTTCTTTGTTTTTATACACGGAGCGGCTTAGACGGGTTTTCTCTTTGGAATCCCTTCTGCAACTAACTTGCGTCTCAATTCTTAACGGTGAATTTTCTTCTGAAGAGAATGCTGACTAAATTTTTCTGTATTTTAAAGTTTATCGGCGTTTTTTTTTCGTTTTTTTTTTCTCTTGTCGCTGTCGCTGTTGCCGTCGTTGTCATGGAGACGGTTCACTTAGCTGTTTTAACTCCTTCGCGTTTTGGAATTTTAACCATTAAATTTATTTATTTTTATTAATAAGATATTGACATATCCCAATATCGCCACAACATATATATATATATATATATATATATATATACGAGTAAACTGTTATATACTCTCATGTTATACAGATCCAGTATATTACCACCTGCAGAAATTAAATAATTCAATGTGTATACAGTGTTGTACATTGGCATGACACACAAAGATAAAGGCACAATATCTTCTGCAATATTGTTACGTAGACAAAGATACACTAATGTAGTATAATAATTGTTCGAATATAATTAACTGCTAAAATCCCTACGTACGCGATTCGTATTTTTTATTCGCCTTAGATTATTTAATTTATCACGAATTTCAGCATCGAATTTTATTGATTGAGTGAAAATTGCTGAAAGGCAACGGGTGATAAATTGTCTATTTTCAGTCAAGCATCTAAAAAGAGAAACCAATGAACGAATGCGAGAGATAATTGAAACGTGATTTGACAAACTTTAGTCTTCGTTAACGACACAAGCGATAAGTATGAACAGCCAAAAAATCTTTCGTCAACAGAAAAATTCTACTTTAACGCACAACCAATAAACTATCATGGCTCCAAGCCATATTTCTGCCCAAAGTAATTTCATGGTAACATCGTTTTCTGGCAAAGGAATTCACACGCACACGCACACACGAACACACACACGCACACACACACACAGAGACATTTATACATATACATATAAATACTGCAAATGTTTACTAAATAGATTGACTTCTTAAGTACTAACACTTTCGATAAGTCTATTCCTGGGAGTAATCTTTACCTTCAAACTTTTAAAACTTAACAAATGCGTGCTTTACAACGGATTTATATTTCCATCCTACCCAGAATATATTCTGTATAATCAATACATTAACCCTTACAAACACGCTATATTTTTTAATGAAATTAAAATTCCTCTTCCACTATAGTATTGTTAGTGTTAACCAATTAATCCATTCATAAAAGTTATCATGATGTTATAAATTTTGTTACATTAAAAAAACTTTGTCAAATGATATTTAATATAATTCCAACCCTCGTTATCAACTATCGAATGATAGGTTTTAATATATTAATTCCGAAGAAAAATTAATACTGATATACATCTTTGTAGACTAAGGAAAAGGGCAATCCCGATCATAATTTAAACAGTTATTCTTCGTCGGGAAATTTGATAGAAAAATAATTTAAACTTCTAATGATTAAGTTGCGAAAACCAAACAAAATAGTAAATGGCATAAAAAGAATAAATTGGTTTTGTTGAAGAATGTCTTGAATAAATCGCCGAATAAACGGTATTGAATAGCTGGAATAAGTAACTTATATGATGAGAATGTATACCGCATTATACTTACAAAAGGAGTTTACAATTGTTTGAGATATAGCCGTCTAGAGTCAGATATATTCTGAAACTACATAAATCAGAATATTTATGGACGAATTTAATGCAATATAATCTTGTATGTGGATAGAATGGAAATATATTTAGACACCACACAAATATACACCAGATGATAAATGAAACTGTAAAATTTCAACCATTCTTGCCAATAATAATAATTACATAACATCCACACACAAAACGCTAGTAATAATTACTTCAAGCATCTACATTACCGTAATGCTATCTCCAAAATAAATAGAAACATTTAAAAGTTATCTTCTGCCGTGCATAACAGAATATTCGTATCTCGAAATATATTTTAAAAAGAACCTAGAAACAGTAAAAACTTAAAGTTGTCACTTTTTATATCATAATTAATGAAGAAAATATTCTCTCTTTTGCAGATATTAATAGCTTCCTTACTAACGTCAGCAAGCTAAATGTGTGCCTTCAGTTATTTTGTCAAACATTATCCCGTTTTCTTTCCAATATAAAGGTTTTTCGTTAGTACCATTGTTTTTAATATTTATTCGTATCAATATACTATTTTTATTTTCGTAAATAAAAATAAGGTTAATGATTGTTTCCTCTCTATCTGAGAATTACCACCAACGACCTCAGGAAAACTGGGTGAGACTTCCGGTTTCCAATAGTAAATAGAAGTAAATAATTATGGATCTCATATACAAAAAATGGTTTTAACTAGAATTCGGTATTTTCTGGCAATTATTAATTTTAGACGTATAATTACATATTATTTCCATTTTATTAAAAACAGAAATAACAACTGAATTTTAAAATAAAAAGAGTTTATCGTTAATCGATACAACCGTATTATTTCTGTAAATTCCTAATAATTCACTTCTGGTTTTAAACAGTAGACAAAGCTGTTTATTTTTCCATTGTGAAACTGTTAAAATGGATAATCCAAAGTCTGTTGTATTTATATATTAATAGGATAGCTTGTGTGTTATTTATTTTGTGTGTTACGCTTACATCGTGTGACTGTCGTTTTATTGTTATGGACTTCTATTTCTTGTAATATATAATTTTACCAAGACTTATTCATAAGTTTGGGTTTCGGTTTCGATTATAGCTGATTGCACTTCAGTACTCTATTTTTATAAATAATTTTATCAAAAATTCTTCATACGTTTTGGTTTCGGTTTCGATTATAGCTGATGTACCCAAGTCATATATATATATATATATATATATATATATATATATATATATATATATATATATATATATATATATATATATATATTAAATCGCAATTTATAATGTAAAAAAGCGATAGAATAATAATTCTATAATAATATATACGAAATCTGCAATAATGAAAATAAGATATTTAAGCGTACTTTACGAGCGGGCTACGCCGGTCGTCCCTGCTAGCTTAGATAAATACTTCTGCAGTTTTAACAAAGGACTACAATAATATCAAGGCGTCTTCATTTACGATGAACATCCACAGCGTCCCGACATTAATAAATTACATGTGAAAAAATCCGCTGCGCAATTTCCAAAGGCCCCGCTAGTTTTTAGTATTCATTTAACTGTTACTTAAATTATACTGGAAAGAATAAGTTTTTAAACTTGCTTCATCTGAGAATAGTGTTACTATTTTAAAAGGTTATATTAACTATTCGGAAGTTTCATATTAAAATGTACAAAAAAGCAAATTATTTTATCAGAAATATTAATCGGTATTAAATATTTCCGATAAAATAATTTGCAAATATCCAACCTTGAGCAAAAATCCAACCTTAATCGCCCTTCGGGACCCGTAGCACAGTGAAAACAGACGTTGAATCTCTACGCTTTCGGGTGAGAATCGTCTGAAGATAGAGGTTTCAATCCTACCCAAAGACGGTCAGAGGCTTACTTGGCCAAAATCGTGGTGAGAATAATTTGCTGAAAATGCAGTTAAGAGATTCGGAGTTCCTATCCCGTTGCGGTTACCGCCTTACGAAGGCCAGAGAAATAGTTGGCCGAAACGTCGTGAGAAAACAACTAAGAAAAGATGAGGATAATAGTTCGCCATAAAAAATAAATTAATAAATAATACTCATCTTAATAATGAATTCCAATTAAAATAATATATATACCAATCGGTACGGACCCGACCATGGAAGATCAGATAATGAATAAACGTGGATTTATAAGTGCAAAAATTTAACATTGATCGCCCTTCGGGGCCCATGGTGCAGTTGATAGAGACGTTGATTCTCTACAGTTCCAGGCGAGAATCGTCTGAAGATAGCGGTTTCAATCCTACCCAAAACCGGTTAGAGGCTTACTTGAAATTAAACGTTTACGTAAAAATATTTTGGTCAATTAACATAATACCGGCAAACGCCCACCATGAACAGCTTGTAGATTATAATACATTGTAGATGAACAATCTATAACAAACAGGTCAAAAACTATATGGTCCTCATTGATTTTGACTATTTCCCCCATTTAAACCCCTGACCTGATATAAACATCCGGGTAAAACAGTAAAATGACACCGTTTCATGACAAACGATGCATTAATTTGAATTCGATATCATTCAAAATCCCTATTTAGACACAACTATGAATTTTTTGTGAAAAATAAAAATGAGTCCCAAAAGGGGTGTTTTTTACCCCTAAAACAGCCCGGGGCTAAAACCCTACAATTTTCATAGGGTAAGAAAGTTTCTATTGTGAGAACAACTACCAAGATGAGAGCAAAAGTCGAAACAATCAAAATTAATACCAATCCTCATCTCCAAAATAGTTAAAACAATTTATCTAATTTATAGAAAATTTGTTCAAATGAGAAATAAATAAATTTGAAAACTTTACAAAACAGACAAATATTATTAAACTAGCATTTCAGCCAGGCGTTGCCCGAGTGTTTGGATGTGTATGTTGAGCAAAAAAAAAAGTGGTAGTAGGGAGGCAGGCTCGAACCCGTACCGCAAAGGAGGAAAAGAACGGGGTAAAACCTAACGTTTATGCTGTTACGACCACCGCCAAACCGGAAGCGACATTTTTTTAAATTAAGGCTAGACAATCTAAAAGAGAGAATAACTTTTTAAAATATCGGCGAAAAAAGTGCCCCCCTTGTAGAAAAGTACCTAGCTGAAGGGGAAGATAATAATGTTTTAGCCAATTTTTCGATATTTGTCGAACTTTTAAACGATACTGATCTTGGTAAAATCCGTCGCCTCTATTGAAAGTTTAAGGCAGACATGCAAACATACATACATACATACATACATACATTTATATATTGGTAACTAAAAATTTTCGACCCAAACTGATGAAAAAGCTTGCCCTATCTCTGAATACATATAAAATTTCAAATATTTAGACGAGAAATTGTCTGAGTAATTTGGAAGAGACCGCAGAGGTCAATTTTTTTTAAACTTTGACCCCTATTATGACCCCTTAAAATTTATTGTTTTGGGCTCGAATCAAGTTATTAAGTTAGATCCATCTCCAAGGAACCTATATCTAAAATTTCAAGTGCGTAGACCCAAAATTGTCGGGGGAGTTTGGTAGAGTTCTCAAAGGTCAAATCGTTCAACTTTGACCCCTTAGTCGCCAAATTTCTGGCCGAAAACCGATCACATAGATTTTCCCAAATCTCAGTACCCTGTATATCAAATTTCGAGTCTTTAGACTTAAAATTGACAGAGTTATTGCGTAGGGAAATGTACACACACACACACATACACACACGTTCACTTTTCTATATATACTAGCGTTGGTGCCCGGCGTTGCCCGGGTGTTTGCAGGTGTATGCTGAGCAAAAAAAAAAAAGGTCAATCTCTTTTTAACTTTGACTCCTATTATGACCCCTTAACAGTTATAGTTTAGGGCTAAAATTAAGTTATTAAGTTAGATCCATGTCCAAGGAACCTATACCTAAAATGTCAAGTGTTTAGACTCAAAATTGTCGGAGGAGTTGGGTAGAGTCCTCAAAGTTCAGATCGTTGAACTTTGACCCTTTAACAGCCAAATTCCTGGCCGAAAATGGAGTACAAAGATTTTCCCAAATCCCAGTATCTGTATACTAAATTTTGAGTCTGTGGACTGGAAATTGACAGAGTTATTGTATAGAGAAAGGTACACAGACACACACACAAACACACAGACACGTTCACTTTTATATATATATATATATATATATATATATATATATATATATATAGACTAGCATTTCAGCCCGGCGTTGACCAGGTGTTTGGAGGTGTATGTTGAGCAAAAAAAAAAAAAAAGCGGTCAATTTTTTTAACTTTGACTCCTATTATGACCCCCGTATCATTTATTGTTTTGGGCTCAAATCAAGTTATTAAGTTAGATCCATGTTCAAGGAACCTATATCCAAAATGTCAAGTGTTTGGACCCAAAAATTGGCGGAGGAGATTAGTAGAGTTCTCAAAGGTCAAATCGTTGAACTGTGACACCTTAACAGCCACAATTCTGGCCGAAAACAGATTACAAAGATTTTCCCAAATGTCAGTACCCTGTATATCAAATTTCGAGTATGTAGACTTAAAATTGAGAGAGTTATTGCGTAGGGAAAGGTACACAAAGACACACAGACAGACACAAGCACACACACAAACACACACACTGACACTTTCACTTTTATATATATATAGATAGATATATAGATTTTTTAAAATCAAAGATAAGGTGTTGATAATTTTTTTTTACATCAAACATAAAATTAGAACTGCTATAAAAATATTCATGAACTTTTTGTTCCAACGAGATTTTGCTAAACAAATATTTGAGTTGTTTTTTTTTTAAATATATTTAGGAACTGTTTTTGTGATTAAAATATATAAAAGGCAAATGCGCGCGCGCAATTTTTGTATGTCTCGAAAAGGTTTTTTGTGGTGGGTTACTATCGGTTAGAACTGTTTATATACCCCCTAGATAATAATATCTAGGATTTGGGAACGTGGGTCCCTTCTAGATTTATTTACGTCGATTTTTACAAAATTATCGCTATTTCAGCCCGTCTTGTGTTCGTTCAGCGTTTTTTTTTTTTTGTATAAAACTGAAACTAATTCAAAGCTAAGGGAGTGTTCCCAACAATCGCACCAGGAAACGTCCAGAAGCAATGATACACTGTATGTGTATGGCAATTTTTCATTGGTAAAATGCAATAACATTGTGATTATTAAAAAGAACAGTTGATAAATATATTAATAAAAATTAATAAATATTTGAATAAAATAAAATACGTATCATATACGTTTAAAAGCCAAATAACAACGCAATATTACGAAAATAAACAAATACTTTACTTGTTTGAAATTCATAAATTATATATTTCGGAGTCAAACTCCATTTATAATTTATCTATCTCGGAGTCAAAATCCATCCTCATTCAAAGGATGAGTTTGACTTCGAATATATATAAATTATTCAGTTCAATCATATTTGTTTATTTTCGTAATATTGCGTTGTTATTTGGCTTTCATGCGTATCTCATATGCATTTTATTTTATTCAAATAAAATCAATGCTTCTATCACGAAACTCACACCCTGTCATAAATATTTGTTTATAACAGTTCTGTTTTTATGCGAAAAAAATTTTAATATATTAATAATTTTTAATTATGAAATTGAATGAAGATAATCACACACACTAAACCATACATATTTAGGTTTGCCATTGAAACAATTCAGAAAAATCTATCCACATATTTTTTTAATTTAAATATACTTTCACATTGATCCATTTTTGTTAAAAAATTTTTTCTTTCCGTCACGAGTATCACGTTCATACATTAATTATGTACACTAGCTATAACACATACTGACCCAACGGGTCACGAGTCGACTAGTATATATATATATATATATATATATATATATATATATACTAGCATTCAGCCCGACGTTGCCCGGGTGTTTGAAGGTGTATGCTGAGCAAAAACAAACCAAAAAAAGGGTTATTTTTTTAATTGACCCCTATTATGACCCCTTAAAATTTATTGTTTTGTGCTCAAATCAAGTTATTAAGTTAGATATCGGTCCAAGAAATCTCTATCTAAAATTTCAAGTGTGTAGACCCAAAATGTTCGGAGGAGTTTGCTAGAGTTCTCAAAGGTCAAATCGTTCAACTTTGACCATTTAAAAGCCCAATTTCTGGCCGAAAACCGATCACATAGATTTTCCCAAATGTCAGTACCCTATATATCAAATTTTTAGTCTTTAGACTGAAAAATGAGAGAGTTATTGCGTAGGGAAATGTACAATGACACACACACAGACACGTTCACTGTTATAGATATATAGATCGATAAATAGATCAAAAAAGTGAATAATTTGCTGGATTGGCGCGTTAATTCCTATTTCACTCACATAAATTCTTTAGAGTGAAATGTTTTTGTTTTTTTGCACTTCTTCCAAACAAATTATCTCTACTTAAACCATGTTTGTAATAATAATTAAAATGCTTACTTAAAATAAGTAAGTTATAGCAGGTTTGCCACATGTATGGCAGGAGCCGAAATACACAGTTGCTAGACTATAGTTGCTTTTCAAGTCTAAATGTTTAAGGAAACAATTGAACAAAAATGATATCGTAACACTTGAATTAACTTTTAAATACTATTTTAAAAATAGCGTCGGTCATTAAATGCAAAGGCACCAAAAAACATTAAAATAAAAGTGTATCAAAATAAATTTGTAAAATCATTTATTATATATATATTATTCCTTAATTGGAATTCATTTTTGAGATGTGCATTATATATTAATTTATTTTTTATTTCGGACTATTATTCTCATCTTTATAAGTTGTTGTTGTTTTTTTTTTTTAATCTTTTATTGGTTTTGTTTATTCACAAGGTTTCGGCCAACTATTCCTCTGGCCTTCGTCAGGTGGTAACCGCGACGGATAGGAACTTCGAATCTCCTAACTGCATTCTCAGCCATCACTGCCATCCGTAGTTGTTGTCGTCTCACCATATTTTGGCCAATTAACCTCTGGCACGCTCTGGGTGGGATTGAAACCTCTATCTTCAGACAATGATCATCTGGAACTGTAGAGATTCAACGTCTCTATCAACTGCGCCACGGGCTCCGAAGGGCGATCAAGGTTGGATTCTTGTATCTTATAAATCCACATTTATTTATCTGATCTTCCATAGTCGGGTCCGTAGATGAGAATAATAGTCCGAAATAAAAAAATAAATTAAGTCATTTATTGTATTAAAATATAATACACTTATGTATTATACGGGCGGGACGATTTTGTTAATTGGGTTTTATCGAACGACCGATAGGGGGCGCAACTTTTCAACCTAATTCAACAGTAAGAATAATTAAAACTATATTTTGTTATAGTTTGACTGTAATTCAAACAATTTTTTATTAGAATTCTATTTTTCTCTTACGGCGACTTTTTCCCGTTAAATTATTTGAAAAAAAAGTCCACTGATGCTTCAATTCAAAAAATGTTTTTAAATTGTTGGGAAAGAAAACTCCAATGTTGCTTTAATTTTTAGTAAAATTCTATTTCCTTACGATGAGTTTCCGTTAAATTGTTTGGAAGAAATACAACGTTCTTCGAGAGCAGAGTAAGACTTAAGGTCGGGTTTTAATATGAGGAAAGGAACAAAAGTAAGAACAAAAAAAACATGATTTGTAACCGCTTTTGACCCCCTTTGAACGCAACCAGAAGTTTACCATCGTCATTTCACGATGTACATGTAAGTGGTCTTGCTTTTGGGCAATTTTAAGCGAACTCTAATGGTTTTAAAAAATTATATAAGTCCAGAAATGTGTTATTCTGTCTATTTTGGGCTAACAATTACTATTTTTACATCTTTTGACGCTCTGGAGACGAAACCAAGTTTTCCCAGGATAAAATATTATGTTCCTAGGTGTATATCAATGTGGTTCTGTTTTGGGGTAATTTTCATCAAAATCTCATGATCGGAAAATATTCTATGTACTTAAAAGTGCTATTTTTTTGGCGATTTTGACTGCTATTTTCCCAGGGTTAAATATTACATTTTCAGATTATATCATGTGGTCTTGCTTTTGGGTAAATTTTAGTAAAATCTAATAATCGAAAAATATTATATGTCCAGAAAAGTATTATTTTTGCGATTTGGGACTAAAAATACATTTTGACCGTTTGTTACCACCTGGGGACGCAACCAGAATTTACCCAGGGTTAAGTATTACGTGTGCACATGTATATGATATGGTCTTGCTTTTGGGTAATTTTTAGTAAAATCTAATAATCGGAAAATATTATCTGTCCTGAAAAGTTTTATTTTTGCGATTTGGGACTAAAAATACATTTTGACCGTTTGTTACCACCTGGTGATGCAACCAGAATTTACCCAGGGTAAAGTATTAGGTTTTCAAGTGTATATCTACATCGTCTTGCTTTTGGAGAATTTTCAGCAAAATCTAATGATAGGAAAATATTTTATGTCCCCAAAAGAGCTATTTTGGGCTATTTTTATCTCTTTTTACCACCTGGGGACTCAATTAAATTTTTTATAAAAAGTCAGAGAATGTTACCTTTCCGTTTTTGCCTAGTTGTAACGTCATGCAATATTTCAGAAAAATGTCATGAGTTGTTATTGAGAATTTTCGGAACTAAAGGACGAACAGACAAATGGATGAACGGACAAGGGGGAATTCTAAGGTCCAAATCAGACTTATTCGGTGGACCAATAAAGTACACAAATAAACTTGACTACTACACTAAGCTTCAAATACCTAACGTAATAATATAAATGACACCAATTTCCTATCAAATAAAACTAATATATTGTAAGATTTCAATTATGCATTTAATGAATAAATTTCTATAAACGAGCTCAAAACCGATAGTACATATATCAACCATACAGTTAAACATATCTACAAGCACGATTAAATTCCATATAAGCACACATACAATAAATCTCATCAGCCGTGGCGAGTCATACAAATACTCACTTTTATATAAGTATATATTAGCTGAATTAGAAAGACGAAATTGGGAGAAAGAATGTAAGGGGGGGACTTAATATTTAAGAGGAAACTAATAATATTTAATAAGTTCTTTCATTAATTTCTCAATCTTTGAGGCACAATTTCTTACTGAATGCAAGAAAGATTGAAAATGTAATCAATAAGCAATTAACTCACCCATTCACCCCTTCCACACGTTTTATAGCTGTATATAAAAATGGCAAAAGTAATATTGAATGCAACGTCCAGAGGGTATTATAAATTTGCGTTAGTCAATATTGCCAATGTCCACAAAAATAAATCACTAAAAATGTATTCCGTTTTTTTTTTCTAGATGAAAACTTATTAATCCAAAACAAAATAATCAAAATACATCAACTACATAAAACATCGCAAAATTGAATTTGTAACTTCGGAATAAACAACTACTTTTTCCACTGGAATATAATAAACATAGAAAAATAAATATTTCTGATAGAAGTATTCATTTTGTTAAAAGTGTAGGTTAATTCAAGCCCAGTTCAAAACAGTATTTTTTACGTTTACTTTTTTTTATGAATACATGTATATCGACATCACGACGAGTATGATCAAGAGCATACTGTCCAAACTTAATTATTGTTTTAACAACGCACACACACGAAATACCTTTAAATTACTCCAGATAAACTGAGATTTTGGGAATGTTTATTAATTGATATCTACTGTTAAATTTCACTAAAGTCAAAGATATCTACATTTTCAGGGAAAGCGTCTACTCCGTTTAACTCTTTTTGCATGAAATGAAAATTGAAATAAATATAGCCCACATTAAAACTCCTAAAACCTAGAATCTATAATATATATATAAGCATATACAAATAACACATACGAACACACACAGATACACACACACATACATATATATATATACATATATATAAATATATATATATATATATATATAGTTTGAAGTTGCTATTTTTCAATAAGAGGGCTTAATACGGAAGTAAAGCAAGTTACATTTTCAATTTGTCTTTACATAAGCAGTAATTTGTTGCTACACAGTTATGAGCATGTTTCGATCTTCTAGTTTTTAGTAACTAGAGACATCTTCAGGCAACAAACGCTTATTTATGAAAGCGGAATTCAAAATGAAAACCGAAAATCAGATTTTCAGCAAAAAGAAAGCCTTCTTTTTGCTGAACTTTGATTTTCGACATTCATTTTGAATTCCACTTTCGTAAATAAGCGTTTGTTGCCTGAATATGTCTCTAGTTACTAAAAACTAGAAGACCGAAACATGCTCATAACTGTGTAGAAACAAATTACTGCTTATGTGAAGACAAATTGAATATATGCATACATACACACACACACACATATATATATATATATATATATATATATATCGTATACTCTGTCATTATGACTCAATCATAGCAAAATTAACCAAATATATTATTACACACTCAAATTTATCATTTTTTTCGTAACACGCAACAAATCTTATTAAGTTTCTTTAAAAAATAAAATGCATTCCATACATACTTAATTAAAATTAATTGTTTGAAACCTTTTAACATTTTAAATTATAATTCTGAATTTAATGATAGGATTGTGAATATATAGATTTATAAAGGAAATAAAAATAAAAATTAAATTACTAAACCGACAATACTTGCAAATTATTGGCTAATAATTAAGTATTAATTTATATTTATTGATATATATCTGATATATTATCTTAGATAGATCTAATTAACAAAATTATCTTATCGGGTTTGTTAGTGTTTGTCATTTTTTCACAGGGTAAATGAAAGTTGACTTCATACACATCGCATTTGACATATTCTCACATAACAAATTTCAATTACCATTGAATGTTATAGATATCACCATTTTGATGCTCTAACAGTTTAAAGACATGTTGTTGCTTACACGATTTTAGATTTCAACATTTAACATGAAACACATTGGAATGAGTTAAATCGGATCGTCCCTTCCTTTAAATATCATTGCTAACAGTTTTCATTGTAAAGCCATAACTTTCGTTTTGTCAATTTTGCCTTATTCCTGAGAAAGTTAATGAGAGAATGTATGTTTGGTCATTAGCATCAACATCAGAATCAGTTTGTCATCTGTGAAAGACTGCTCTCAAATCCAGAAGTGGCGCCATTAAAACTGAAAATACCTTTCACAACAAACCAAATTAATATATAAAATAAATGTTCCTTTTTTTTTTTTTTTTCTTTTATTCAATTTTCACCCCAAACAAGGCACAGTGCCACTTTGAAGCAGGGGGCTACTATTAGGGAATTAATTAGCGGGGTCATTAAGAGGGGAGAAGAGTAGAAAGATGTTTGTTAACATTACACTTGAACTTCTGCATATCATTGCAGTTGGGAAAGCAGAATCCCGGAAGGGAGTTCCAAAGACCCGCAGTTCTGGGGAAGAAACTATTGGAGTAAAAGGCTTTCTTGCACCTACGGATCTCTACTGTAAAGGGATGAGACTTAGAAGCTTGTCGGGGGTAGTTACGTCGGGGAGGTACAAGTGTTTGCAGTTCGTCAGAGCATTCACAATTAAAGTATTTGTAGAACAGGCAGAGGGATGCAACATCTCGTCGATGGGACAGAGGTTGAAGCCTAGATGATAGTTCAGGACCTATCAGGTTGGCGACTCTTTTTTGAACCCTGTCCAGGAGCGAGAGACAAGCAACAGATGCACCAGCCCAGATGTGACAACAGTACTCCATACATGGGCGAATGGTTGCCTTATAGAGGTATAGGATACTGGCAGGCGTAAGTAGTTTTCTAGCACGGTAGAGGGAGCCAACCTTCCTTGCAGCAGCCTTGGCAATGCTCTCAATGTATCTATTCCAGTTCATATTCCCTGTAAACGTTAGGCCGAGGAGTTTAAAAGAAGTACTTTCAGGCAATGTGTTCTTGGCCATTGCTATTGGTTGTAGAGAAGGTTTCTTGTAGTTATTGAAGGAAACAAGCTTAGTCTTAGCAGCATTGAATGTGACTAACCATTTTTGTCCCTATTCCACTACGGATTGGAGGGCGTCCTCTAGTGTTTCTGACATTTCCTTGGATATGTGTTCATTTGTTTTCCCCTCATATCTGTTATAGAGAGTTGTGTCATCGGCAAATATACCCATCTCCGAAACAATATTATCAGGGAGGTCGTTTATGAACATCAGGAATAATAGAGGTCCAAGGATAGACCCCTGAGGTACTCCCGCATTTATGTCATATTGTTTGGATGTATGTCCGTCGAGGACAACTTTGATTTTTCTATTACTTAAGAAGGATTTAATTACATTATGAATTCTTCCAGTGATTCCATATGATCTAATTTTCCTTAGAAGACCATGGTGCCATACCTTGTCAAAAGCCTTAGATATATCAAGGGCCACCGCTCTACCCTCCCCTGTTTTATCCAATGAACGGTATATACGTTCAGAAACTACAGTTAAGATATCTGCTGTTGAACGGGCTTGCCTGAATCCATATTGTTTGTCAGTCAGGAGTTTAGCAGCTGTTAGGTGCTGGAATAACTAAGAACTCAAATATTTTGGCGAAAAGCGGGAGGAGGCTAATGGGGCGATAATTTAGTGGGTCAGTTCTTTCACCAGAATTCTTGAAGACTGGTACCACAGAGGCGGTTTTCCAGCAGTGGAAAACAAGATTCGTTAAGGCATTTATTGTAAAGTTTGGACAGAACTGGAGCAACCTCGGCAGAGAATTTTTTTAATAGCACAGCCGGGATGAGATCTGGTCCACATGATTTTGAGGTATCTAGGTTTTTTATAATAGCATGTACCTGAGAAGGGGTGATTTTCAAATCGTCAAGTGTGGCGTCTGTTCGCAGAGGAAAATCAGGGAGTGAGTGGTGTACCGAGTTCAGTGTGGAGTTTGAGGCAAACCGACTGGCAAGCAGATTAATCTTGTCAGTTGCCGTGCAAGCAATATCATGATTGTTTGTTAGTGGGCGGATAATTGACTGTCCATTATTAACTACGCTGTTGTAGATTTTCCAAAAATCCCGGGTTCCTAATTTCCGTGCTTCGCTGCGCTTTCTGGTGGTTTCAGAGTAATCTGTCTTAGCTGTGTCTATCACTCTCTTACAATTATTTCTAGATTCTATGAACTTCTGTTTATTTGAGCTGGACTTATGTCGGTTTAATCTGCGGAACGCATGCTGCCTTTGACAAATGGCAGCTGCACAAGCAGAAGTAAACCATTGGGGAGAGTGGGGCTTGCTATAGTATTTCCGTGCGGGAACATGTGCTTCAATTGCAGTTTTGAACCATTCAGTTGTCTCATTTGCACACTGTTCCGCTGGAAGAGTAAAGATATTTTGCCATGGGGCATCTCTGATGAGCTCCCTGATGGCTTCCCAATCAGCCTTTTTGTAATACCTCGTTGTTTTGAGAAGTGGGTCTTCAGTTTTAGGGCGAGAATTTAGGCTGATTTCTACCATTATCACAGCGTGATCAGCATTCCCGAGTGGGCTGTGGGCATTTGTTGTACAGTCATTGGGAACCGTTGTCAGAAAGAGATCTAGAAGTGAGGCATGTTGATCGTGCTGGTCTGGGAAACGTGTCGGAAATGTAACCAACTGAGATAGGGAATGAGATATGGAGAAGCTATGAGTTGCGCTACCAGCTACGTCTGTGTGATTTGAGAATCCTAGCCAGTTACTGTGGTGGACATTGAAGTCACCAAATACATGTATTTGTGCGCTAGTATCCAGGGCGAGTGCCTAAACACAAAGCAAAGTGTTAAATTTTTGAAAAATATGTTAGACAGTGAACATATATGGTTTGCTATTTGATAGTAGAACTTATCCAAAAACATAGGTAATTCACGTTTACCGAGAACAAAATAATACCAGCCTGTATGATATTAAAAACAATGGGGAAAAGATGCAAATACGTTGCAATTTCAAACAATACAATAACTCGACACATTGATGACATGTTGTTAGAAAAGGGTTGTGCGATGAACTAATGAATTAGTTTATGTATTCAGGTAGAGTTATCAAGAGATTTAACTAATGTCGTAGCTTTCGTAAGATTTTTTTATGAAAGTAAGATTCAAGAATGCAAATAATTGCCTGAAAATATAGTTAATATGTTGCCTTTGTACATGGGAAATTAGGATCTCTTCTGGAAGATTTGTATTGGTATCAGCACTGATGATGCACCATCAGTGCTCGGAGCAATCAGATGTTTCGTCTTTATTGTAAGGAAAATGCTGGTGCTGTCAGTATGCACTGTTTTCTTCACAGAATGGTTTCGAATGCTAGTGGAGAGAAATTTAAAAACGATTATAAATAGGGTAATTAAAATGGTGAACAGAACCAGAATGTTTCACAGGTTTTATCAAAACTTAGACAAAGTGCATAATCATAGTTTGCTGCATACAGAAATCCGGCGGGTAAAAAAAGAAAGAGTTTTAAATGGTGTTTGTGATGAAAGGTTAATTACAGAAGTAATTTCAAGAAAACAAGTTAAACTTCGCTAAGTGATTTCAAGAGGAAGAGTGGTTGTACAAGCTCGTTTACTTTGCATATCGTTTTCAGCACATAAATCGGTTCAGGCTTTATATTGACCTCAAGTTATAGAAATCTTGGATTTAAAAGAGGTAACATATCTAACAGAGACTAGCCTGTGCAAGTAAAGATTTAACGTTTAAGTAATGCAGATGCTTAAAAGTCAAAGACGGCATTAGTAAATTGAAAATCTTATTTAAAAGTATCAAGAAGATTTTCGAGTAAAAAGTGAACAATTTTTTCTCTTTTTCAACTCAAGGGTTTGACTGAGTAATGTTTTCTGTTTCTTAGTGTTATGCACATCCTAATAACTTCTATTTAAGTGAACAGGGAAGAACTTTACTTATTAAACTAATGATAAGATTTAGATTTTTTTTTATCATTGTGGATTTCCGTTAAATAAGATAATCCTGCCAGAAAAAATACAGAAGTGCATTTAATAGTGTCCTTCAGTTTTCTTCATCCTGTATGTGTGAGCAAGCTTTCTCTCATTTGACAAGTAATAAGTACAAGAAAAAGAAATGTGTACCTGCTTATCAAGGCTTCGACCTCGACAAGCACAAGTGCTACCTTGAAAAAGCATATTACATCTTGGTCCAATATATTTTTGCTCGTATTGATTGTTACCTTTTAATTGTGGGTGAACTAGTTGTCAGAAAAATATTATGATTATGTTTCCAAATTTTGACAAAATTTCAGAGAATATTTTAAAAGCTTAAACCGGTTCATAAAAATAATGTTTGTATTATGAATGATAAATAAATAAATATTGCAAAATATTTCCTAATATAAGGGTGCATAAGGATATCACAATTATTGTAAGGGTTTCATAAAGCTAAAAAGGTGAGACAAAAGGATCAGTAAAAAGACATTTATATAAGTGCAATGAGTTTATCAGAGCACTTCTTATTACAATACTTGTAAAACAAGTACAGGAATGCAATAGTTGGCGATGTGACAGAGGTTTAGGCTAAATTGATAGTGCGGGACCTATTTGAATGGAGACTTTTTGATGCCCCGCCTAAGAGGTAGTGATTAGTTGTTGATACACTATACCAGATATAGCAAAAATACTATGTACATGGGAACGGGGTGGCTTTGTAGAGATATAAAATACTCTCAGGGGTGAGTGATTTGCTTACACGATATAAAGATTTCATCTTCTTTTCAGCAACTTTGGCAATGTTCTCTCTGATTTTGTTTCAAATTAATGTTGCCTATGAATATTAAGCCGAAGAGTTTGAAAAATTAGTTCTCATATAGACTGTTATTTGTAATGGCTATCAGTGTTTCAGAAAGTTCCTTGTAATTATTAAACAAAAGAAGTTTTGTCTTAATAACATTAAATGTTACCATCAATTTAGACGCAATTTCCCTACGATCTGGTAGTCGTATTTTTTTTAGATTTCTGCCAATGCTTTGGATATGTGTATATTTGTCTTTGACGAATGGTTAATATAGAGTGAATAAAATAACTGTTTATATTTAGCATTTGTGTCGTCAGAATATATTCATCATCTTAATACAGTTTCATCAGGGAAGTCCTTTATGAACATCGCGAATAGTAATGATCAAATGACCGCTCCCTTAGGCACTTCCGCATTAATATCATATCTATAGTGGATTGTCTTCATTTACATTTTATCTAAGAAGAATCTGATTATATTTAACATTTGTTCAGTAATACCGTTTAATTAATATTTTAATTAGAAGCCCTCCATGCAAAAAGGTGTCTAAGGCTTTGTGATATAACTAGATGAGCTTGAAGAAGGTCGTAGGTTAAATCAGCGAAAACGGAGTGAAATATACAAAGAACACGTGGATCGTATAATATATATATTATATAAAATGCAAATAATACAATAGTTTTGTATGTGTAGTTTCAATATATATATATATATTTTTTTTTTTACACAGTGATCACCACTTATCAAGGCCCGGAAGCCACTCAGGGATAAGGGTTATTGCAAGTACATCACGTTAGTGAGGAGATTTTATGAAGTGTTTAATTAGGGGGGCGGTTCATTAGGAATTTGTTAACATAAGACTTGAAGACATCCAAGTTGTAGTCCGGAGGGAAGCAGGCAGACGTAACAGAGTTCCACAGGCGTGCAGTTCTAAGAAAGAAGCTTTGCTCATGAAATCCGCGTTTTGATTTAGGCACAGATATAGAGTGGGGGAAATTTTTCACAGTGGATTCAGCTAGACGGGTGATTTTCGTGAAAGTTTGGCGAGGGGGGGCGAGGGATTGGAGTTCAGACGAGCACCTGCCATGAAAATAACGATAAAACAAGGATAGGCTCGCAACGTCTTTCTGTGGGAGAGGGGTTGCAGGGTAGAGAAAAGGGCATCCCCCACTAAACCACAAAGTCTATTTTGTACTCTGTCAAGGCATGATAGGCTGTTTTTGGCAGCTCCTGCCCAGATATGGCAACAGTATTCCATCCTTGGCCGTACTTGGCTTTTATATAGATAGAGAATTGAATCAGTAGTGAGATATCTTCTGGAGCGGTAGAAGGATCCCACCATCTTTCCTGCGACCTTGGCAACAGACTTGATGTTCGTGTTCCATTTCAGATCAGGAGTAAAGGTCAAACCCAGAAGCTTGTCAAAACACGGGGCCTCACCAAGACGAGAGCCATCCATCACAATTGATGCCAGCTGGGGATCAGAGCGTTGATGATGTAAGGATAGGAGTTTGGTTTTAGATGCATTAAAGGTAACTATCCACATCTTCCCCCACTGAACCACGCGCTCGAGATCAAAGGAGAGAGAATCCGAGAGAACTTCGTCATTTACAGCCTTTGATGTGTTGCCGTAGATGGTCGTGTCATCAGCATAGATGTCAACGAATGATATAAGTATGTGTTTAGGGAGGTCATTGATGTAGATCAGGAAGAGAGTTGGGCCGAGGATTGACCCCTGAGGGACTCCAGCATTTATATTGCAGGCCTCCGATTTTTGTCCATCTACCACTACTCTTATGAGCCTATCGGAGAGAAATGATTTAATGATTGAGAAAACATTTCCAGTTATACCGTAGCTGAAAATCTTGTGAAGTAGACCCTTATGCCATACTTTGTCAAAGGCCTTTGATATGTCGAGAGCAATTGCCCTAGAAAGGAAGCCTTTGTCAAGAGATTCACTAATCCTGTGGGATATAACCGTCAGCACATCTGCGGTAGATCTTGCAGAGCGGAAACCATATTGTGTGTCACTAAGAAGGTTGTTTCTGCTGAGGTGGTTGACTATTTCTCTATTTAATATTGATTCCAGTAACTTACTCATAACACAGAGAAGACTTATTGGTCTGTATTGAGAGGGAGATGACTTATCACCTGAATTCTTAAATACAGGGCAAACTGAGGAGGTCTTCCAGGGGGTCGGAAAGCACTTCTCCTTTAGGCAGCGCTTAAATAGTTTCGTAAGTATGGGAGCAAGTTCTGGTTGAAGCTTTTTTAACACTATAATTGGGATGCCATCAGGGCCAGTTGCTTTACTGGAATCTAGGTTTTTTATTAGCTTGGCGACCTCATGCACGGATATTTGTATATTACCTAGCTTGTTCTGTGTTATAGGAGGAAATATGGGGAGTTGATGGCCTTCGTCGCATAGGGTAGAATTAGCTGCAAAGTTCTTTGCAAATAGTTTGGCCTTGTCTGACGCTGACGAGATAACCTCTGGTCCATTGATAATGGTTGGGATAGAACGCACACTTCTGTTCAGGATCCTATTTGTTATTTGCCAAAACTGGTGGGAACCAAGCCGCTGATCAGCTACCTTGGATTTAACAGACTGGGCATATAGCTCTCTTGCATTTTTTATTACTCTTTTGCAGTGGTTGCTGGCAGTCCTGAAAGCAGCTTTAGTCTCAGTGCATCTATTACGTTGGTAGTTATGGAAAAAGTGATTTCTGTGCGCGATAGCAGCAGCACATTCTGGGGAGAACCATGGCTGGCTGTTAGGTTTTTGTTGGAATTTTTTTGATGGTATGAATTGGTCTATGCCTACAATTAACCATTCGGTCAGATGTGATACTATAGAGGACACTTCCTTTTTAAACATGGAGTGCAGAGGTAAATCAGATATGAATGTACGGAAGCTATCCCAGTCAGCCATAGAGTATCGGTATACAGTACGGTGGAGGGGTACGTCTGATGGCTTCTTACATTTTGTTTTTATCTTAACTGATACGACGGAGTGGTCGGAGGATCCTAAAGGAGAATGAACGGTACATGAACACAGCTCAGGGGAAGTTGAAAGAAAAAGGTCTAAGAGGCTTGCATATTGATTGGGTGTATCGGGCACACGGGTGGGTTCGCGAACAATCTGAGTGAGGTCATAAGCAATGGCAAAATCATGACAAAACCTCCCCTCATCATCTGTCTTATTTGAATGGGTCAGCCATTCCACGTTATGGACGTTGAAGTCACCACAGATGTTGATGTTAGCCGAGGGATGTGAAGACAGTATGTGGTCTATTTTCTCAGATATGCTCTTAAAGATAGTAACTCCGCTGTTGTGGGGCCTATAGAGGGCAAATATAAATGCAGTGGTGTTAGCAAGTGCAACCCTGAAGCACATATAGGGTAAATTAGGATCTTCTCTAGAGATATCCCTGCCACATGGGAAGCTATCCTTAATGTAGGCACATATTCCATGCCCATGGCGATCTTGGGAGTCAGATTTAGCTGTTAAATTGGAGTATCCATTAATTATGAACTCATCTAGGGAAGTGGTCGGCCCTATTCCAGTTTCACATAGAAATAATATGTCCGGTTTCGTCTCCTGTAATTGGGTTTCAACCTCTGGAAGGTTGGAACGTAGACCCCTGATATTGGAGAAGGAGACCTGGTAGTATGGGTCTACGCTGGAAGATGGGGTTCTAGGTTTAATCGAGTTTTTATTCTGGAGATATTTCATGTTGAGGTTTGGGGATTTGTGGAATAGGTCGGCATACTTGGTTAGAGCAGTACAGAGAGGGAAAGTAAGAGAGAAAAAGACAGGAAATTTTTTTTTTATTTGTAGCACACGAAAAGGTAAAGCCGTAACAATTACCCACTAGTATGGCATCGAGAGGCCCCACCAGAGACTACTGCATGGTCCAGATCCACTCACCAAATGGCAATACAGCAGTCCCAGTACTTTGCGCCTGCTGATAGGACAGCCTCCTTAGTGGTTAATCCAAGGTTCGGGTCCCTGACTATCAGGCGGATAACGTCAGCCCAGACAAAACGTTTACCTCCAGCACCCTTACTAGTGACATGGCAACAAGGACAGACAAAGACAGAAAAATATCCGACATCTCAGACTACTGGTCACCAAGTAGTACCGACCTTTAAGCAGCTTTTTCTTCACCCTTTGTCAGAAACATCACTCATTGAATGAGGACTGAATGACAAAATAGGAGAACCGAGAGTTACTGGAGCTGCCGATAACACATCCACTGTATTATCTACTCTCCATAAATATATGTTTCATTCGTCGTAGAGTTTTAAGTTATTTTCCTTGCCAAACTGAAACACAATAATTTCTCCCAATCTTTATCTGTGCTTAAACCTGAATGTGGATTCCATAAACGAAGCTTCTTTCTTAGAAATCACATGTGGATCTCACTTTCGTTTCCCTGATTTTCAGCTGACTGCAATATGGTTGTCTTCAAGTCCAATGTAAAACAGTTGTTGATTAATCGTCCCTTAAGTAATCCAATTTACCAAATTTCCACTATCCACGATTACTACGCTGTTGTCCCATTGACTGCAGTACACTCATTAACCCTTATCTTCGAGTGGTATTCGGGCCTTGATAAGTCGTGATTTCCTTGCAAAAAATATTTTATTTACAGTGGTCTATCAGCATTAAAATGGTGTTGCTATTTCTAAACCTGCAGATTTTATAGACGTAACTTAAGATGATTTATCATCCTACGTTTACCTATTGATATCTCCGAATAGACGATTAAAGATTATTCCTTTGCCATCATCTGTTTTGCCAAAGTCTATCTTTCTGCAATGTCTGTTTTCATTCCTCTTGATATTCGTTTAATGTAGAACTCCACGAAGATTAAAGGAAGCGTTGGTTTTGATGAAGGAAATGTAATCAATTTAATCTATTAAGGTACTATACCGAACTCTTCATCATTTGAGCAAATTGAATGCATCATTTAAAGGGGTTCCTATAAATTAGTTTAGCCGACTTGCATCATAGAAGCACATTCTGGCCCTGTTGTTGGGTTGATAACATCAGTATGTTTGATTTACACATAACTTTCAAATGAAAACAAATAGACGATTGCTGCAACCAAAACTCTATATTTGCATTAACTGTTTGAAAAGAGAATACTGCAATTTAGCTGTGCCAATGATTCCTCATTCACGCGTCTTCCTACTTAACAGAGCTTTGCCACGTTCTTAAGAATAGAAATTTCGTCTAAAGAGCGAGATCTTTTATAAGTGTGGCCTTGTGTTGTCCTGTATTATTGTTCAAAACTAAACACATTTATTAATTGTTTATAACGAGAATGCGATTCCAAAAGGTACGGTCCTGGATATAACCTTAAACTATATACGATGGTGAGGCCTCAGCTTGCGTGCTTTGAGAAGGGTGGAGCCACACTTGACATTGCTCCCAGGTCCACTCTGACCCGGAGTGGTAGTACCTGCTAGGGTCTCAACTATGGGTTAAATAGAAATCGACTTGCAAAAAACAAATATATTCTATTAAAAAATATTTCTTAAAAATCACCGGATTCGGAATTAAATAACCTTGAAAGGGTTGATATGCCGTAAAACAGAAACACCCAACCAACATCTAAAAAGTACTATGGAGGTTTTCTTCTGCCTATAATGTAATACGATTGTGGTGTGTGCTTGAATCCAAATATGCATTCTCCTCGATCTCCATTGTTTCTCTACTTTTACTGTTTGGGTTTCAGTGTTGTTGTGGTAGTCGATATAGTTTCCAGTGTCTCCAACATTCTCTGTCGCATGGTTGTCGCAATGATGCACAATATAAAGAAAAAAAAAGACTCCAACCATTGTTGCTCAATTTTCTCACGGTACTATAGAGTTATGTATCAGTTTCCGTATCGTGCTGTACTGCACTGTACTGAAGCAGCACTCACTCTAGGTGGGTTGAACCAGTTTCCTCCCAAGGAGAAAGTTTTATGGGAGGATGAAATTCACAAGCGGTCTCCAGTCTTAGGAGGGATGATGACAGTCATCTAATATGTGAATTAACGTTTGAGTTGTTGCTATAGATATACGCCATAATCACGTTCACAAGCCGGTTCCCATTAGGTCATTGAAGTTAAGCTACGTTTAACCAGGCCAGTACTAAAATAGTTGACCATTTGGTAAAACCAGGTTCTGTGTGTAGTCTGAAGTCAGAAGAGGTATGGGCGCCGCCGCTAGAGCAATATTGCCCAAGTGACGCTCCATGAAATAAGATAGTGTCCCCACGACACTAAGTGTTGACACTTACTCCCCATGCATTCATCCAGTTGCTATAGGTATATTCAGGGTTTTAGTTTTTTTTTCTAGGAAAGTATCGTTGTCCTAAAATAGTGTGCTCTGTATTGCTAAATGCTGACATTGTTATGAGAAAACAATCTGTTATAGACGTGCGCCAGAAGCAAGGATGTGTCATTGAATTTATAAATTGAAGACAAATTGAATCGATAAACATTAGCAGGTCCAACTATCTATAATACCATTACTATATCATGGCCAACCCTAATACAATTGCTATGCCAGGCCCAACCACAATACCATTACTATATCATGCCCAACCCCGATACAATGACAATTCCAGGCCCAACCACAACACAATTACTATACCATGCCTAACACAAATACTACTACTATGTCAGGTCCAACCACAATACCATGACTATATCCTGCCCAACCAAAATCCGATACCTATACAAGGTTCAACCACAATAAAATTACTATATCATGCCCAACCAAAACACATTTCCATATCATACCAAACCACAATATTACTACTATACCATTCCCAACTATCTTACCATTAATATATCATGCCCTCTCCAACACAATTAAGATACCAAAATACAATTACTAAATCATTCCCAACCAAAATACTATGACTATATCATGCTCAACTACAATACTAATACTATGTCATGCCCAACCACAATACTAGTACTATATATTGCCCAATCACAATACAATTACTATATCATGCATAACCACAATACCATTATTTTATCATTCTTAACCACAATACCATTACTATATCAAGCTCAATTACAATACTATTACTATATCATGCCTAACCACAATACAATTAATATATCATGCCTAACCACAATACTATTAATATATCATGCCTAACCACAATACTATTAATATATCATGCCTAACCACAATACTATTTCTATATCATGCTCAATCACAATACTATTAATATATCATGCCTAACCACAATACTATTAATATATCATGCCTAACCACAATATAATTAATATATCATGCCTAACCACAATACGATTAATATATCATGCCTAACCACAATACTATTAATATATCATGCCTAACCACAATATCATTAATATATCATGCCTAACAACAATATCATTAATATATCATGCTCAACCACAATACTGTTACTATATAATGGCCAGCCACAGTAATATTACTATACCATACCCAACAACAATACCATTACTGTACCATGCCCAAAACAATACCATTACTGTACCATGCCCAACAACAATACCATTACTGTATCATTCTCAACCAAAATACCATTACTATACCATCTCGAACCACAATACTATTACTATACAATGTCCCACTTCTAAACCTAGCGTTATACAGATAAATCATTTGGCATTAATTAAATGACAGTTGCGTCTGAGTTTTCACAGATTGTATAAAATGACGTCAAACATCGTGTGTCTTTCTCCTGGGTTACACATTTTAGTGAAACTGCTTTTTTGTTTGTTTGATTTTGTTTAATACAAATTGTCTCACACTCGAATTTAATTCTAGACGAAAATTATTCTATAGATGCTTGGAAGATTATGTTTTGTGTTTATGAAAAAGAAACGAGATTTATTAAAGCGATAAAACTCGCATATTTTTTATTATTTATTAATTTTATCTTAGGAATGCAAATAATTCAATAAACATTTACTTTATTTAATCGTCTTTAGGATATACGACACAAGTAAGATGTGTTTTTAATGAAATAGTTACTTTAGAACAAACGCGACTCGAACTCGGCTCATCCATGTTTCCGTCTCTCTCGTTAACCACTCATCCCCCGTTACGTAAAGGACTAATGAAAATGACACTGTAATTCTAATTAAAGAACTAATGATTGCATAATCAAGAAACACTAGTGTTTGTTAGTATAAACATAATTATTTATATTTTATAAGTATAGATATGCGTACAGACATGCGTATATATATATATATATATATATATATATATATATTAGGCCACCAAGCATTGCGAACTTGTAAAATAAGTGTAAATATTTTGATTAATGCGGATTTTATTATTATATTATATTGGACCCAATTTATTGTCATGATTTAAAGAATTAAAAAAATATATATACTCGTGTGCCACCACCGAGAATCGAAACCAAAACGTTTAGCATACGATTTACTTTTTCCTTTGGCGTTAATGCCTAAGCCATAAACACATGTTTGCTGCAAGGCTAAGAATTAAAACATAAGCCAATATCTATTATCTTACGCATGTATATTTTTAATGCCGTCGTTCGGCCTTCATCTGACAAATTCTATTTTTTTCATTTTCACACTTTTGCACCGATTTTCCTCGGATTAAACCCAAATATAAAGTTTTGCATGAGTTTTAATACCCTGTATAGTACGTTTCAGGTCTTTAGACTAAAACTGACAGAGGATATTGGTAGGCAAATTTTAGAAACAAATATATATACGCATACATAAATATATATAGAAAGATGGTTTGTGTTTACTATAACATTTTTACGCAAATATTACACAAGCATAAATCGTGTAGAATATCTGCATGAATATAATTACACGTAATAGTTAACTCAAAAAAAACTAATAGGGAATTAATTAAAATGAATGTTTAAAAGAATATGCAAATTTTCTAGATCTTTTGCAGATGAATGCAATTCCACGATCCATATATAACAAAGTTGTATTTTCTTTTTAAGTAGATATTAATATCAATACGAAAAAGAGTAATTTATAGGAGTATAGAAGATAGAAACAGAGTGCTTTAAAGCTCACAGTATTAATGCCGGGGTCAATCCTGAGCCCAACTCTTTTCCTGATCTACATTAATGATCTTCCAAATCACATCCTTACATCATTTGTAGACATTTATGCTGACGACACTACCATTTATGGTAGCACATCTAAGACAGTAAACGACCAAGTTCTCTCCAATTCTCTCTTCTCTGATCTTGAGCACGTAGTACAATGGGGAAAGGAGTGGCTGGTTACTTTTAATCCATCTAAAACCAAGCTTCTCTCTTTACATCATCAACATTCTGATCCACATCTGGCATCAATTGAAATGAATGGCTCGCGTCTTCAGAAGGTCTCAAGTTTTGACAAGCTTTTGGGCTTGACCATTACTCCTGATCTTAAATGAAACACGTACATCAAATCTGTTGCCAAGGCCACTGGAAAAATGGTGGGATCTTTCTATCGATCCGGTAGATATCTCACTGCTGATGCTATTCTCTATAAGAGCCAGGTACGTCCAAGGATGGAATACTGTTGCCACATCTTGGCAGGAGCTGCTAGAAAGGAGTTGTCCTGCGTTGATAGAGTTCAAAATAGACTTCGTAGCCTCGTAGATGCTCTTTTCTCTTCCCTGCAACATCTATCTCACAGAAGAGATGTTGCGAGTTTGTCTCTGATGTATCGTTATTTTCATGGAAAGTGTTCGACTGAGCTTCAATCTATGGTCCCCCCTCGCCTAACGTTCACAAGAAACACTCGTCTAGCTGAAAATCCTATCAATAATTTCCCCCACACACTTTATCTGTGCCTAAACCTAAACGTAGATTCCATGAACAAAGCTTTTTTTTAGAACTGCACGCCTGTGGAATTGTCTTCCGTTTTCTTGCTTTCCGGCTGACAACAATATGGTTGTGTTCAAGTCTAACGTAAATAAGTTCTTGATGAGCCGTTCCATATAAGTTATCAAATTTACCAAATTTTCATTACTAATAATTACTATATTGTCCAATTTCTACTGTACACTCTTTAACCCTTATTCTTGGGTGGGCTCTTGGCCTTGATAATGTGGTAATGCCTATGTAGAAAAAAAATAAAGATGGGGTGTAATGATTTGTTATTCGCAAATTTTTGGCGCGCGTTATCAGCGTTGTCTGGATAATAATGACCATCAATTTAACATTTGCGAATATGATTCTTCAATCACATTTTTCTTCTGTATTCGAATTATTCCATTTCTATATATGTTTAAAAATATATATGTTATTCCAAAATGTGAGTGCATTTTTTAAACATATACTGTATAATTTGGACATTTCAATTTCAGAAAGTAAAAACATTTAGTAAGGCTTTCTATTATTTGCTTGATTAATCACGAACAAAAACATTTATATAATCAAGCAACTTCGATCGACGTTTATCCGTTGTAACGTTATTTGTACGAGAGAATGATTATGTGATCTTTCAACCAAATAATTAACATTTATAATCGATACTGTTTTTAATTTTGAAAATACTTACTGTAACACAACACACTCCTATATATGCGTATGTGTGTTATATTAACACTAGAAGGGATGTCTAACGTTACCCGGGATTGAATGATGATCAATGAATGTTTCACACTCCCATATTTTTATTGTCATCGAAATCGATGAAATCGCCCATTTTTCAATCCAATCGATTGATTGTCTGCTCTAGTGGGAGACCTATCGTCGTGCATAGAAAGGAAGCTTAAGTTGACTCCACAATTACATTAATGTCTGCATTGAACTGTAGAGAATCTACTCTTGATTTTATAACATTATTTTTATATATAATGGCTTGAATTAAAGTTTAAAAATGCAAATTTCAAGTAGCATGCCTTAATTGTGATCTAGACAGAATGATCCATTTCAAACGCACCTGTGTCAAATCAATAACCTACTGTTGATTTTATACTGTGGTATTTCAGCTTGTGTGCCAATAAAACTCCTCAAACTCACTTGTGATGTTAGGTAGTGTAAGGTGTTAACTTTGGTCAAAATCGCCTGTTCCTTCTTTCATCGGATTATTTCGAAGATATTCCGATACAAAACTTACATAAGAACGCTGCCAAGTACATTTGTGTGAAATTTAATAAAAATCGCACCAGTCGTTTCCGAGTCGATAGAGAATGAACTCCCTCCCCCCCACACACACATAGTTCCTTATATATCCTAGATAATATAGAATGCATGTATTTTAATACAATAAAGTATATATGAACAGACAACGGCTATTTTATAGAAATATAAATAATTCTAAGGTATTTGATAAAAGCATACATAACGGTAAATCAATGTTACAAAATATAATGTATGTCTCTTTGTTCCACTATCCATAAACATATATATATACATGTTTATATATATATACATGTTTATATATATATATGTTTATATATATATATATATATATATATAGAGAGAGAGAGATGCAATTCACTAAAAAAATCAACACAGTCACCATCAGCAACAGTCTGAAGTATTATATGTTCTTCTTAATTCGCTATCTCTATTTAAACCAGACTGCGCCCAGACATCTGATCTCCTGGCAGTTTTCTGAGTCACACTACTTCCATACTGACAATTTCGAGGTAGGCTCATTATATTTAGTTTGTTTATTTGTTTAGCAAAGCCCCCTTTCTTAGACTCATTGCTCTCAAAACAGGCCGAGTTTAACAGAGCGCCAAGCGTGTGCGAAGTGACGTCACGCATAAATAAGGAAAACGAATATAAGATGAACGGATGCCTAGACCAACGAACACTGCAGAGAATACGTTACAGTTAAAGAAGTGCGTGCTGTCACAGTCATAATGAGAAGTCTAACTGTAATCTCTGAACGTATATATCATTCACTCGACAAAGCGGGGGAGGGCAGAACGGTAGCTCTAGATATATCTAAGGCTTTTGACAGGGCATGAGGGTCTCCTCAGGAAAATTAGATCATACGGTATCACTGGTAGAATACTTAACATAATTAAATCCTTCTTAGATAAGAGAAAAATCCAGGTTGTCCTCGACGGTCGTACATCTAAAGAATATGATATAAATGCGGGAGTGTCACAGGATTCTATCCTTGGACCTCTATTGTTCCTGATATTCATAAATGACTTCCCCAACAAAATTGCCTCTGGGATGGGTATATATGCTGATGACACTAAACTCTATGACACGCACGACAGGAAGACGAATGAACACATTTCTAAAGAAATGCCAGAAACACTAGAGGAAGACCTCCAATCTGTAGTGGAATGGGGACAAAAATGGTTGGTCACGTTCAATGCCGCCAAGAATAAACTAGTTTCATTCAATAATTACAAGAAACCCTCTCTACCACCTATAGCAATGGCCAACGACTCTTTATCTGAGAGCACATCTTTCAAACTCCTTGGCCTAACGTTCACAGGAAATATGAGCTGGAACAATTACATTACCAGGGCCGCTGCAAGAAAGGTGGGCTCTCTCTACCGTGCTAGACAACTACGAACACCCGAAAGTATCCTGTACCTCTATAAGGCAACCATTCGCCCATGTGTGGAGTATTGCTGTCACATCTAGGCTGGTGCATCTGATACTAGTCTCTCGCTCCTTGACAAGGTTCAAAAGAGAGTCGCAAACCTGATAGGCCCTGAACTTGCATCTAAGCTTTAGCCTCTGTCCCATCGACGAAATGTTGCATCCCTCTGCCTGTTCTACAATTATTTTAGTGGTGAATGCTCTGACGAACTGCACTCACTTGTGCCCCCACGACGTGAGCACCCTAGACAAACCCGACAGGCTGCTAAATCCCACCCCCACACTGTAGAGATCCCTAGATGTAAAAGATCTTTCTACTCCAATAGTTTCTTCCCCAGAACCACTAGACTTTGGAATTCCATTCCAGGTCCCTGCTTCTCCAACAGTACTGACGTGCAGAAGTTCAAGTGTAACGTGAACCGACATCTTGCGGCCCAAATCCCTACATAGTACCCCAGTAGTTGTTGCCCCTGATAGTAGCCCCCTACACCAAAGTGGCAATGTGCCTTGTTTGGGGTGAAAATGTAATAAAAAGAATGAGAAGTCATGCGTGACATGAGAATGATGAAAAAAAGGTATTTTCTTAAAATCCGAAACAACGAGTCGAAGTTCTTTCCTATTCTTTGTCTCCTTTGCGACTGAGTTTACAACGTGTTGGGTACCAAATGTCTAAATATAAACGCGTATGTAAGCGTGTGTAAGATTATGCGAGGAATTTTATTTATGTTGTGTATGATAACCCTCCAGAATATCAGAGCTAGGGTTGCTACAACTTTCCCAGTAGTGAGGAGAACTGTGCAAGCGATGGCTTTCATCTCTCTGGGATATTAATACACACCCGCTTACCCTATCAGTTCGAATCGCGTGTAAATCATGTGTAATATAAACACAACGAAAACATTTTCCCAAAAGAATGTGTTATTATACTAAATCTGAGTCAATTAATGTATGTTACCTTCCTTTATATATTAATGGCAGAAAATCCATGCTAATATAAGCCGTAGTGTTGGAATTAATTTATATTAGAAAAATTATTTATATTGTAGTTGTTGTCACTATTCGTAATTTGAAATTAACTGAAAAAGCATCAGCTTTTCTCCCTCCCTCTCTCTCTCTCTCTGTCTCTGCCTCTCTTTCTTTCTCTTTCTCTAGCCAATTGGTGTATTTCTCGTGCATCTTTCATTCTTAGTTAAGTTCAGTACTTTACAATATTTGTTAATGTCTCATTTAAAGTAAGAATGACCCTCTCTTGTCAAAATCACAATCTAATTAATTTCCTTACACGCCACAAACACGTATGTAAATATGATGCCAAATAATGAGTTTCTTAAAACTATATTATTTATTAGGATGGTATGTGAGTGAAGAAACGCAATAAAAGTTGTTATGCAAGAACGTATGTCAAAGTTTATTAACTTTCAAATAAAATCAAAAGAAGAGTATTTAATAGTAAATGTTCTGACCAAACAGGTCAGTGATACGTCTAGTTATATTAGAAAACCTTCCTGAAAATATCAAAGCAATGTTTATATAGAAAAGAAATGTTGATTTTCTTTTGGAATATTTTTTAATAAAATAAATTACATATTTGAATCCATATATAACCCAAGAAGTTGACTTCATTCATCAACACTGAGTTATACACTGACACTTACGCTTCATTAAAAATGCAATGCCTATGCTTTGACTAAATATTAGTTTTGCGATTTTATTGATGTTTCTCCGTGTCAAATACTGATCATTCAACATCATTCCCGTACGGAAGCGTTTCCAGTCAGAATACCACTTCGTAACCGTTGTTGCCGACAGAGCCAGGTCTAAATACCACTTATTACGCCATTGCTTGTCTGGGTAAGTAAAATTTCTTATCGGAAATTAAGTTTTTATCTACATATAAAATACGGATGTTATTCATTGCCTTTAAATTCTGCAATGTTAGGTTCACGTAAATAACTGAAATTTCTAAATTAATAATCCAAAACGTTTACAGACCACACCGGAAGCCTAGAAATCGTATGAATTTCTTATAGCGGTGACAAAATTATACATGTTAGGCTAGAACTTCTTTAGTAATTATTTATATGTATAATTTGTCATGGTAAAATAAGTTGATTGGTTGTTTTTGATGTTCTCTGTTTTTTAAAGCTTGTCATTTGAGCGCGCATTTTCGTAATAAT
>NC_136484.1:15329713-15339713 GCF_053919585.1 Euprymna scolopes | reverse complement strand
CGGTGTATCTAGAACACAGAGCGCCTTGGATTGAATTGATACTTACGGAATACAATACTACATTATTACTATTATACCTCCCAGGAAACACCGAGCACGTATTCCCTTTTACAATAGTATATGAGAAGAAACACTGCTGTACTTTCTCACGGGCAACTTTGCGTGTGAATATATCTTTTCTATCTAGTTTTCTGTGCACTGTGATCATAATTCAGCAATTAGCTGTTAACATTTTATTAATTAATTAATTTATTAAATTAATTAATTTATTAGATGTATCATTGTTTCATATTTCCTAAACAACATAGACTTTTATGTCTAGTATTTAATATTATATAGGAAAACTATTTTTTGAATTTGTATAATGCTGCTTTTTTTCCTTTTCTTATAATCAGCATTTAGCTTCGAAATGGCATGGTCTTAGAAGGTCCTTTTTTCTTTTTCCTTCTTTATTGAGCTGATGATATAATAAAATAATATGTAACTTTTATTTCTTGTAATATATATATATATATACATATATATATATATACATATATATATATATATATTTATATGGTGATTCTGAGGTAAATTAATTTATGTACAATTACAACAAAATTTCTTGTTTAACAAAGGAGTACAAATAAATATTAATTTTTTTTTCTAAATCCATGAATTTTCCACGAATGACTCATCTCATCGGAGAAAATGTTGTTAGCAAAATAGATGTAGGTAATTATAAGGTTTGCTTATTAGCACATAGATGAAACGTTAAAATTAAGGTGATAGTGTATAACGGATACCCAAGTTGAAACACTGAATATGTAGAAACATTTATAAAACCCAACGACTACTAGTATATTCTAGAATGAATTGCGATTTCTTAACAGCATATTCCAGGCTGGGAAGTAAAATTCAAGTCAAGCACATTTGGTAATCAATCGTTTGCAATGTAGTAGAATCATTTGAAAAATCGTAATTCAATATTCGTGCATGCAGATTGAGTCAATTAACGGAAAAGCAGTTTTTTTATGTACTTGTAGCCGAAAATTTATGTTAAACAAGTATATGTTTTTGTATAGAAATTTTTTAAAGATGAATTATATTATAATATAATGTTGGCTAGACTAAAAATAGAAGAGATTCTTTAATGGTCTCATCGGCGTTTTATGATATTCTGAGCTTTCTTTATCTGCTTGGAATCGTCTTATAAGTCTTTATATTGATGTTTATTTGGACATTCTGTGTACAGTATTATACAACCTGTAATCATACGGCATTTCAATATTTTATTCAAATAATTGTAATTTTTATTTTATATATATTTATATGTGTGTGTGTGCGCGTGTGTGTGTGCGCGTGTGTGTGTGCGTGTGTGTGTGCGTGTGCTTGTGCGTGTTGGGAAAATTCGCTTTCGCGATTATATTTCACTCTGTCTTTATGCCACTGACTTTTGTTTAGAAGCTTTACACTTGTTAAGTACAACAAAAGAATGTGCATAAATGAATGACAATTATGTTATATTCCAAGATCCAAATTTTTATTTATCTTAACAATCAGTTCTTTAAACATATCAAAATTTCGGTGGTTTCGATATGTTGACAGAACTGATTGTTAAGTTAAATGAAATCTTCGATCTAGTATTATGTATGTATATATATATTTATATATATATATATATATGTGTGTGTGTGTGTGTGTGTGTGTCTGTGTGTCTGTGTGTGTAAGAATAAAAGGTAAAATATATTCAAATAAAAAAATTATTGTTTCAAGTGAGGAATATACGGAAAATAATTATATAAATCCATTAATCTCCAAAAGCAAAACATATGTCGACGCATAAATGATCATTTTATTAATTGCATTTCATTTCCTCTGATGATATCAGCCATTATTGAAAATCCATGGATTAAGGAGATAAATATAATTATTTTCTATATATTCCTTGCTTCAAACAATAAATTCTTTATTTGTATTTATTTTGATATATATTTTAATCCAAATGATTTAACTTTAATATTTGCAATTATATTTTGCTCTATTTTTTTATATATTGAGTGTTACCTTTTTTTACCTTTTGGACTGTCTTTATAATCTTATCTGACCATAATATTTAATTTATTTGATTATCAAATCTGCGAGTTAAGTAATTTATTCATTATTTTATATATATATATATATATATATATATATATATATATATATATATATATATATACCAGCATGGATGCCCGGTGTTGCCCGGGTGTTTGGGTGGGGGTGAGAAAATAAAAAAGTGGTAGTAGGAAGGCAGGCTGTAACCCGTACCGCGAAGAACGGGAAAAACATGACGTCTTTACTGTTACGATCACCGACACACAGGAAGTGACGTAGTTTTAAATTAAACTAGACAATCGAAATCAGGAGATGACTTTCGAAAAAATCGGTGAAAAAAGCGACCCCTCCCTGTAGAAAAGTGCCCAGTTGAGGGTGAAGAAATTAATGTTTTTAACCAATTTTTCAATATTTGTCGTCTGATGGGTTGAGCTTCAAAACGATACTGATCTTGTGAAAATCCGTCGCCTTTGTCAATTTTTTTAGGCAGACATGCAAACATGCACATATACATACATTTATATATTGGTAGCTGAAATTTTCGACTAAAACCGATGAAAAAGCTTGCATGTCTCTCAATAACCTTTTTGTAAAATGTAAAATGTTTAGACGAGAAATTATCTGAGTAATTTGGTAGAGACCACAGCGGTCAATTTTTTTTAACTTTGACTCCTATTATGACCCCCTTAACATTTATTGTTTTGGGTTAAAATTAAGTTAGTAAGTTAGATCCATGTCCAAGAGACTTATATCTAAAATTTCAAGTGTTTAGACCCTAAATTGGCGAAGGAGTTTGGTAGAGTTCTCAGAGGTCAAACGTTGAACTTTGACCCCTTTTACAGCCAAATTTCTGGCCGAAAACTGATTACAAAGATTTTTCCAAATTTCCATACCCTGTATATCAAATTTCGAGTCTGTAGACTGAAAATTGACAGTTATTGTGTCGGGAAATCTACACAGACACACACACACATTTTCACTTTGATATATATATATATATATATATATATATATATATATATATATATATATATATATACGTATATATATACGTATATATATATATATATATATATATATATGTATATATATAAGTAAATCTGATTCTGTAAGTAAAATATTTGTGATGGACGATAAACAATATATTCAGATAACGCAACGACTATAAAAAAAGACTGCGTGAGGACAAATGAGATTATGACTTTGATTAAATTATATTTGCAACTCGGCAATTGAATTCAAGGTGAATGTATTAATAAGATTCACACCTAACAAAGTTAGCTACAGGAAATATTGGAATATATATATATATATATATATATATATATATATATATATATATATATATATATATATATATATTACGCACGCTCCTAACAAGACATATCGCTATTTGAACATAAGGGGCTACTATTTGGGACCATGCCTGGGAAAGATTAACAATATGTTGGTTTATGTTACATTTAAACTTCTGCATATCAGTACAGTCAGGGAAGCAGATAGCAGGAAGGAAATTTTCAAAGTCTGCGAAAGAAACAAATATTAGTGTAGAAAGCTTTCAGGCATTTCGGGACCTCAACAGTGAAGGATTGAGATTTTGTTTAAGCGGGTATGTCGGGGGTATTACGTTGAGGGGGACACAAATGCAACGAGTTCATCAGAGCACATTCCACTAAAATATCTGTAAAACAGGCACAGCCATTCGACACTTCGGCAATGGGAAAAGGGCTGGGGCTTAGTTGACATATTTACCGTGTTATAACAAAGAAATAAGAATCCCATTAAGGAGAAGTGCTTTCCGACACCCTGGAAGACCTCCTCAGTTTGCACTGTATTTAAGAATTCAGGTGATAAGTCATCTCCCTCTCAATACAGACCAATAAGTCTTCTGTGTGTTATGAGTAAGTTACTGGAATCAATATTAAATAGAGAAATAGTCAACCACCTCAGCAGGAATAACATTCTTAGTGACACACAATATGGTTTCCGCTCTGCAAGATCTACCGCAAATGTGCTGACGGTTATATCCCACAGGATTAGTGAATCTCTTGACAAAGGCTTCCTTTCTAGGGCAATTGCTCTCGACATATCAAAGGCCTTTGACAAAGTATGGCATAAGGGTCTACTTCACAAGATTTCCAGCTACGGTATAACTGGAAATGTTTTCTCAATCATTAAATCATTTCTCTCTGATAGGCTCATAAGAGTAGTGGTAGATGGACAAAAATCGGAGGCCTGCAATATAAATGCTGGAGTCCCTCAGGGGTCAATCCTGGGCCCAACTCTCTTCCTGACCTACATCAATGACCTCCCTAAACACATACTTAAATCATTCGTTGACATCTATGCTGATGACACGACCATCTACGGCAACACATCAAAGGCTGTAAATGACGAAGTTCTCTCGGATTCTCTCTCCTCTGATCTCGAGCGCGTGGTTCAGTGGGGGAAGATGTGGCTAGTTACCTTTAATGCATCCAAAACCAAACTCCTATCCTTACATCATCAACGCTCTGATCCCCAGCTGGCATCAATTGTGATGGATGGCTCTCGTCTGGGTGAGGCCCCGTGTTTTGACAAGCTTCTGGGTTTGACCTTTACTCCTGATCTGAAATGGAACACGTACATCAAGTCTGTGGCCAAGGTCGCAGGAAAGATGGTGGGATCCTTCTACCGCTCCAGAAGATATCTCACTATTGATGCAATTCTCTATCTATATAAAAGCCAAGTACGGCCAAGGATGGAATACTGTTGCCATATCTGGGCAGGAGCTGCCAAAAACAGCCTATCATGCCTTGACAGAGTACAAAATAGACTTCGTGGTTTAGTGGGGGATGCCCTTTTCTCTACCCTGCAACCCCTCTCCCACAGAAGAGACGTTGCGAGCCTATCCTTGTTTTATCGTTATTTTCATGGCAGGTGCTCGTCTGAACTCCAATCCCTGGTCCCCCCTCGCCAATCTTTCACGAAAAACACCCGTCTAGCTGAATCCACTGTGAAAAATTTCCCCCACTCTATATCTGTGCCTAAATCAAAACGCGGATTTCATGAGCAAAGCTTCTTTCTTAGAACTGCACGCCTGTGGAACTCTGTTCCGTCTGCCTGCTTCCCTCCGGACTACAACTTGGATGTCTTCAAGTCTAATGTTAACAAATTCCTAATGAACCGCCCCCCTAATTAAACACTTCATAAAATCTCCTCACTAACGTGATGTACTTACAATAACCCTTATCCCTGAGTGGCTTCCGGGCCTTGATAAGTGGTGATCACTGTGTAAAAAAAAAAAAAAAAAAAAAAAACAGACTGGGCATATAGCTCTCTTGCATTTTTTATTACTCTTTTACAGTGGGTGCTGGCAGTCCTGAAAGCAGCTTTAGTCTCAGTGCATCTATTACGTTGGTAGCTATGGAAAAAGTGATTTCTGTGCGCGATAGCAGCAGCACATTTTGGGGAGAACCACGGCTGGCTGTTAGGTTTTTGTTGGAATTTTTTAGATGGTATGAATTGGTCTATGCCCGCAATTAACCATTCGGTCAGATCTGATACTATAGAGGGCACTTCCTTTTTAAACATGGAGTGCAGAGGTAAATCAGATATGAATGTACGGAAGCTATCCCAGTCAGCCATAGAGTATCGGTATACAGTACGGTGGAGGGGTACGTCTGGGGGCTTCTTACATTTCGTTTTTATCTTAACTGATACGACGGAGTGGTCGGAGGATCCTAGAGGAGAATGAACGGTACATGAACATAGCTCAGGGGAAGTTGAGAGAAAAAGGTCTAAGAGGCTTGCATATTGATTGGGTGTATCGGGCACACGGGTGGGTTCGCGAACAATCTGAGTGAGGTCATAAGCAATGGCAAAATCATGACAAAACCTCCCCTCATCATCTGTCTTATTTGAATGGGTCAGCCATTCCACGTTATGGACGTTGAAGTCACCACAGATGTGGATGTTATCCGAGGGATGTGAAGACAGTATGTGGTCTATTTTCTCAAATATGCTCTTAAAGATAGTAACTCCGCTGTTGTGGGGCCTATAGAGGGCAAATATAAATGCAGTGGTGTTAGCAAGTGCAACCCTGAAGCACATATAGGGTAAATTAGGATCTTCTCTAGAGATATCCCTGCCACATGGGAAGCCATCCTTTATGTAGGCACATATTCCATGCCCATGGCGATCTTGGGTGTCAGATTTAGCTGTTAAATTGGAGTATCCATTAATTATGAACTCATCTAGGGAAGTGGTCGGCCCTATTCCAGTTTCACTTTGAAATAATATGTCCGGTTTCGTCTCCTGTAATTGGGTTTCAACCTCTGGAAGGTTGGAACGTAGACCCCTGATATTGGAGAAGGAGACCTGGTAGTAGGGGTCTACGCTGGAAGATGGGGTTCTAGGTTTAATCGAGTTTTTATTCTGGAGATATTTCATGTTGAGGTTTTGGGATTTGTGGAATAGGTCGGCATACTTGGTTAGAGCAGTACAGAGAGGGAAAGTAAGAGAGAAAAAGACAGGAAAAATTTTTTATTTGTAGCACACGAAAAGGTAAAGCCGTATCAATTACCCACTAGTATGGCATCGAGAGGCCCCACCAGAGACTACTGCATGGTCCAGATCCACTCACCAAATGGCAATACAGTACTTTATTTTAATTTATTCCGTATTTGTTTTTTGTTTTTCTTTGAAGGAGGGGGTCTTATGGCATGATCATTTTTAGTTTATTATTACGTGTAATTATATTCATACATATATTCTACATGATTAAGGCTTGTGTAATATTTGCGTAGAAATGTTATAGGAAACGCTAACCTCTTTTAATATGTCAGTTTTTGGCCTACAGACATGAAACCTGAAACTTTGTTTCCATTCGTAGCCAAGAGTGACCAACAAAATCATGTTTTCTTACAAAGAGAAAATGTTATATATATAATAATATGAATGTACAATAAATAAATGTTACCATGGACAATAAAAGTTATTTTATGGTCGAAAAGTTCATTGGTTTGTATTTTTAAGTAGTTTATAATTTTTTTTTTTTTAATTCACGAACCGGTTTTAAAAAAATCAAAAATGAAATGGAGAGCCCCGTTTTCAATTAGAAGGAGGGGCACCTGAGCATTCTGTTTTAACAATTTAAGAGAGTTCCGTAAACGTAAGGAATATTTATAAACATATTTTAATGTTTTCCGTTATTTTGTGCTTGAGGAATATTCGATTATGGCATGTGTAGTTTATATAAAAATTCATTTAAGTAGTGATCGCCTCAGATTTCCTTTTAATTTCGGTTCGCTGAAATTATTTCAAGTAAAGAGTATTAAAAACTATTTCAAAACAAAAAAAACATGAACTGAACTTTTATTGACTATGGTAACATTTATTTCTTGTATATTTATTTTTTTCGGGTAGTCGTTTGTTGGCTTTTCTGCTTAACACTGTTACTAAATAATATTGACGAAATATCGAAAAAGAAAGAAACAAAAACAGTTTTGAAAAATAATGAAGCTTTACTTTCTTTAGTAAAATAATCCGAAACAGCAAAATGGGATATTAAAAAAGCAAACACGTAATTACTTTAGTTTTTTAAAGTAAAGAATCGATATAAATATGAATAAGAAGAAAATGGCGCCCTTTTCATTAGAACAGCTTCGTTTCAGTTTTACAGTATTGAACGGTGTAGTATTGCACCGTCGGATTCAGATTGCAATATAAATAACACACAGAAAGGGTTGTAATCAACAGAATTCCTTCAAATACACTGACAAAAAAGCTTAAGCAGATATATAAATAAAAATAAAAAGGTTATGTAAATGTTTTTTAAAAAAACACGTAATCACGTGAGCAGGATTTTTCCTTCTTTTGACACGATAACAAGTAACGTTCTTATTTTTTATTATTTATCTATTTATCTATTTTCGAAAGAATACCACATGCAAGTTGAGAAGGAAAAAACAGAGTTATGCAAATTTTTGTCGAGAATTGTCTAAAGTTCCGACTTTTTTTTGCTTTCAATTTAATAAGAACTTGATTTTTTTTTACACAGCGGTCACCACTTATCAAGGCCCGGAAGCCCCTCAGGGATAAATGTTATTGCAAGTACATTAAAGTGCATGTGTTATTGTGAACCCTCCCCCCCCCTTTTAAAAAAATCTTTTTAAACTTTGTGACATATTTACATTCTATGGCGGTCAGGCGCGAACGATTACCCAGTAATTTTATTATACCATATTTCTTCAAACTGAAACATAATTATCAACGTATACTTACGCAAATAGATATGAAAAGTCGTTGTTAAAATTTGTGCCATATTTCCATGGAGTACAGGCGCGAACGCGGACCCCACAATTTTATTATACCATCCCTATTTAAATTTAAACATACTTATCAAAGTGTTTTTATGTACATCTATATCAAAAACCCTTGTAAACGTTTTTTTTTTTCATTTATTATTACCATACGTTGGGGTGGCAAGGCGCGAACGCAAACCCCACAATTTTTTATGGACCCCCTTTCTGCCAGATCAAAAATACCCATTCCTGATCCTCGATATATCTTCTATCATTATATGTAATCAGATTTTTTTGAATAGTCATCCATATAGGAGCGTATTCGTGACCAGACACCCCACACACACACAGATATTATATTATAAAAGAATATATATATATATATATACATATATATATATATATATATATATATACATATATATCCACGCCGTTTGTAACTGGTATTAGATCAGACAGAGACCCATTAAAGGTCACTTGTGCTTTTATATTATCGTGGAAGTGTTGGAGGATCTCCACAAAACTTGTAGGACAGCCTAATTTCCATGTGGCTTAAATCGGTAATATTTAGAAAGTCTTAGTGTCAGATCGATAAAAACTTGGCACTTGTTTCTCCATATATTTTCTATTCGCCTTTGCGCAGAGACTATAAAGTTTTTTTGTTCCGCGGCTAGACTTCAAACCACATTGATTTTGGGGGAATAATAGAAAGACAAATCTACTGCATCAAAAGATTAAACAGAACCTTTGCTAAATCCTTTTCTACAGCTTTAAGAAAACTTACGCCGCTATAATCTCCACACTCTGATTTTGAAAACTTTCCTTTATACAGTGGAATCATTATTGCATCGACCCAACCTTGAAGGCAGCATTACAATGCCAGACAGCAAGGATGATTGTATCATTCGATCACTAATTGTTAAACTATCTCTTCCTTCCATTTATACCCCCATTGACTTCCCTTTCCAGAAAAAAAAGTCCCCTGCACTTTTTATCAGTAAGTCGATCTTTTGCACTAAAACGAGTTTAAGATAGAACACCAACATCCATGTTTCATCTAGCTAATTCACTGTCAATAATATCTGTTTTCCGATCTGGATTAATTGGCTTTTTTTCTTATCAAGAAGAGCCTCACGTTCCAGGAAGCAATATTCAATTTAGTGTTCATATTAATATAAATCTAATGTATTTCTCTTCGTTTCTTTGTAGAAATGAGCAACCGTCAGCCGCAGGTAATTTAGCAGCTAAAGCGGCACAGACGATTTTAAACCTCTCCTAAGGTATAAGTGAAATGCGCTATCTTTCAAATTGAATGTTCAGTTTCCAAACGCCCCACCAACTAGTTCTTGTCCCTCAAAACTTATGACGTTGTTAAGATAAGCTTTAAGCCGACTGGTTGTAGATTTGTGACTGTAAAATTTCAACTTGTTAAGTCGGTATACATTGCTGTGCCGTTATCGCCACAGGACTTTTGAAGAAGAGATTTTTGTCCAAAAATTCTGATTGATAAATACTTGTAAAAGATATATTACTCCCTCTCTGAGCATACACAATCAGAATTTTATGACAAACAGGTGGAAGATAACTAGTTACTGTATTAGCCACACATTTATCTGTGTGCTCTTTTCACAAAAGCGATG
>NC_136484.1:15294713-15327213 GCF_053919585.1 Euprymna scolopes | reverse complement strand
ATATATATATATAGACAGCAGAAAGAGATAGATAAACAGACAGATAAATTGATAGATAACCGATAATCATCAATTTTTGAACACGGGTGCGTAGCGCAAAAAAAAAAGTAATGTTGGATTTATTTGGTTTAATTTCTTTTTTTAGGCAAATAATAATTGATAATTATTGAAATAAGAATTGATAATTATTGAAATAAGAAGATATAAATATTTTCGATTTTTTTTCATTTCTTTATAGTCATAGAGGGCAAAATATGTACATGGTCTTCCATTGAACATTCAAAATATTTTAGATTTGGATTAAATTTTATTCCTCGTTATCAAACAGGATGAAAAAGGAACAATTCTCTAAAGTTCAATTTCTGTGATGAATCTCTTACACTTTAGAATAAAATTTGGAAGGTGTAAAAGTGGTATGAAAATGTTCGCCACAGAAAAATAATTTTACCCAGTTAGAATAGGTACGCTTTATTCTATTTCTCTTTCATTCACTCTCTCACGCTCTCTCTTTCTTTCTTCTTTCTCTCTCTCTCGATATATATATATATATATATAGATAGATAGATAGATAGATAGATAGATAGATAGATAGCGATATACACTATTACATGTGTTTGCAGAAAATGTTATGTATCTATCTTCAGTATTTACTTAAACAGTACTCGATACTTAAGTAGAGCTAAGTAGTAAATTTTAATAATATATATGCAATTAAGCTACAAAGATTTTTCCGCGTTTCATACTGTACTTTTTAAAACTTTCTAATATATATATATATATAAGTGAAAGTATCTGTGTGTGTCTGTCTGTGTACATTTCCCTATACAATAAATCTGTCAATTTTAAGTCTACAGGCTTGAAATTTGATATTCAGGGTAATGAGATTTGGGAAAATATTTGTAATCCATTTTCGACCAGTAATTTGGCTGTTAAGGGGTCAAAGTTCAACGATTTGACCTTTGAGAACTCTACCAAACTCCTCCGACAATTTTAGATATAAAGAATTGAAATTTTAGATATAGGTTCCTTGAACATGAATCTAACTTAATAACTTGATTTGAGCCCAAAACAATAACTGTTAATGAGTCATAATAGGGGTCAAAGTTTTAAAAAAAAATTGACCGCTGCGGTCTGTACCAAATTACTCAGACAATTTCTGGTCTAAACATTTGAAATTTTACATAAAGGGTATTCTGAGACAGGGCAAGCTTAATCGGTTTTGGTCAAAAATTTGAGCTACCAATATATAAATGCATGTATGTATGTTTGCATGTCTGCCTAAAACTTTCGACAGAGGCAACGGAGTTTCACAATATCAGTATCGTTTTGAAGCGCGGCATTTCAGACGACAAATATCGAAAAATTGGCTAAAATATTAATTTCCTAACCCTCAACTGGCCACTTTTATACAGGAAGGGCTCGCTTATTACGTCGATATTTTCGAAAGTCATTACCTCTTTTGGATCGTGTAGCCGTAATTTAAACCTACGTCACTTCCGGTTTTGTGATGGTGTAACAACAAAAACATTACGTTTTTCTCCGTTCTTTTCCTTCTTCACGGTACGGGTTTGAGCCTGCCGTCCTACTATCACTTTCTTCTTTTTTTTTTCTCAATACATACATCAAAACACCCGAGCAACGCCGGGCACCCATGTTAGTATATCTATAAAAGTGAAAATGTCTGTCTGCCTGTGTACATTTTCCTACCAAATAACTCTGTAAATTTTCAGACTAAAGACTCGAAATTTGATATACATGGTATTAAGGTTTGGGAAAATATTTGTAATCAGTTTTCGGCCAGAAATTTTGTTGTCAAGTGGTCAAAATTCAACGATTTAAACTTTGAGAACTCTATCAAACTCCTCCGACAATTTTGGGTCTAAACGCTTAAAATTTTAGATATAGGTTCCTTGGACATGGAATTAACTTAACAACTTGATTTGAGCCCAAAATAATAAATCTTAAGCGGTCATAATAGGGATCAAAGTTAAAAGAAATTGACCATTGCGGTCTCTACCAAATTACTCAGACAATTTCTGGTCTAAACATTGGAAATTTTATCTAAAGTGTATTGAGAGATAGGGCAAGCTTTTAAATCGGTTTGGGTCAAAAATTTGAGCTACAAATATATAAATGTATGTATGTTTGTATGTCTGCCTAAAACTTTCGACAGAGGCGACGGATTTTCACAAGATCAGTATCGTTTTGAAGCTCGGCGTTTCCGACGACAAATACCGAAACTTTGGCTAAAAACATTAATTTCTTCGCCTTCAACTGTGAACTTTTCTACAGAGAGGGGTCGCTTTTTTCGCCGATATTTTCGGAAGTCATCTCCTCTTTTGGATTGTCTAGCCTTACTTTAAGCCCACTTCATTCCAGTTTGGTGGTGGTCGTAACAGCAAATACGTCACGATTTTCCCGTTCTTTTCTGCCTTCGCGGTACGGGTTCGAGCCTGTCTTCCTACTACCACTTTTTTTTTTTGCTCCACATACAACTCCGAACACCCGGGCAACGCCGGGCTGAATTGCTAATATATATATATATATATATATATATATATATATATATATATATATATATATATATATATATATATATTAAACATTGTCAAAACGCCTACACTCCATTTGTATACACAAAGGGCATTGTTTTATATGCTGGCGGCAGTTTTTTTTATTCCCGAAATATATATTCGCCAATGTATGGAGTATTTTGTCAGATTTTGGCTGGTGCATCTGCTCCTAGTCTTTCGCCTCTAGACAAGGTTCAAAAGAGTCGCCAACCTGATAGATCCCAAACTGTCATCTAAGCTTCAGACTGTCACCAACGAAATGTTGCATCCCTCTGCCTGTTCTACAAGTATTTTAATAGCGAATGCTCTGACGAACTTTGTACCCCCTAGACGTAAATACCTCGGAAAAACCCGACAAGTAGCTAAATCCCACCCCTACACAGTAGAGATTCCTAGATTTTCTACGCCAGTAGTTTCTTACCCAGAACAGCTAGACTTTGGAATTCCCTTTCTGTTCCCTTCGTCCCCAACTGTACTGACTGGCCCTGTCGGTGGGGCATTAGAATACACCGACTGCCCCCCTGCAGAGGGTAAAAACCCTCAATGGGGGTCCTGGATATGACCTTAAACTATATCCAGTGGTGAGGCCCCAGCTTGCGGGCTTTGGGGAGTGTGGAGCCACCCTTTAAGTACCATTGCTCCCAGGTCCACTCTAACCCGGAGTGGTAGTACCTGTTAGGGTCCCAACAATGGGTTAAATAGAAACCGACGTGAAAACAACAAATATATTCTATTAAAAAAAATTGTCTTCAAAATCTTTGGATTCAGCATTAAATAACCCGAAAAGGGTTGATATGCCGAAAAACAAAACCACCCAACCAACCAACCAACCAACCAACTGTACTGACATGCAGCAGTTCAACTGTAACGTGAACCGACAACTTGCTGCCCAACTCTCTACGTTCCTTATAGTAGCCCCTACACCAAAGTGGTGTGTATATATATATATATATATATATATATATATATATATATATATATATATATATATTTGTGTAAACAAATCGAGCGGAGGTATTTCGGAAGGTGTCAAAACATCGTTAAATTCACTACTCATTCAGCCGTCGCCAGTGGCGTAATGTCGTACAGACGGTTGGGTTTCAATCCTGGCTTGAGATAGTTGCCTGTCTAGCCGCACCGATGAGCTGCCAAACAGTATGTATGTGGATGACTATATATATATATATATATATATATATATATATATATATATATATATATATATAGTCATCCATCAACTGTTTTGCTGTCTCACAGGACTTCAGTGCAGTTAGACTAGGAACTATATCAAGCCACGAGAGAAACTCGACCGTCTAGGCGATAGTTAACGTTTCTAACCGCCACGCTATTTGGCTGCTTCTTAGATGTGGGTGTGAAATTACAACGATTAAACATGGTCAAAACGCCTATCCTCTATTTGTTTACACAAGGAGCATTGTTTTATACGCGTGCGGCAAATTTTTTTTTTTTTTTTTTTCATTTCATCCCCTGCTCAACCCAAGATAGCGAGCATGTCTAAAGACAGGTAGTTTGGCTATATATATATATATATATATATATATATATATATATATATATATATATATATATATATATATATATATATTCCAGATTGAGAAATATTCAAAAGATTAGAATCATTGAATTCCAACAATGGTCGCTGATAGTTATCAATCAAAGAGAGCAAATGTATATATATTTTTTTCTTCATGTAAATATAGTCAGATCTTTCTACGATGTGCAGACCGTTTCGATCATAATCTACATAAGGCAAGAAATCGTTTTCAAATATCAATTTTCATGCCTGGTGAGATTAATAATGGTCGAAAGGGTCTGCACATCGCAGCAAGATATTACTATATTTACATAATGAAATAAAAATTATATATATATATATATATATATATATATAATTTTATGATAAATACGTTTTATTTTAACTATGAATCACTACTTAATTTGCTTATCTGTAGACACAGCGATTTTATGATTCATTAAATGCACATTAAATGCACACATTCTATTACTAATTTTTACTTTTATTCTTTTCAATAAGACAAGTTGCCACTGAGATGTAAGGTTGTTATATGACTTAGCGATTATATCTACAGAGGCGACCAATGTAGGCAGTTGAGCACCGAGAGGCTTCTATGATATTATAGCCAATGGAGGAGGGAATATTGTAAGGGATTTAAATATTAGAAGTTCCAAAAAATGTATGAATTCACTTGACGTGTGGAGCTAACAAGAAAAATGTATAAATGAAAATAATTCAGGAGATGCTTATTGACCTCACCTTGCAAGGACAAGAATATACGTTTGAGGAAACGTTCCGAGAAAGAATAGTTGAACAGTTTTTCAATGCTTTTGAATAAGCTGCTGAAATACGAAACTGTATCAGAATAAGGTATCGAAACAGTGAATTGAGGGAGATGACGAGATGAACCATTCAAACGAGATGGAAAGAAGATCCAACAATTCTGAAGAATAGATGCCATAATGATATTTACAGAAACTGAGAATTGCAACACAATGCATGTAAGCAAAGGATGCAGAGGAGTAATAAGCATCCAAAACCCTACAATGAAACGGAGATTTATACCAAACAAACATATGGCAACAGTACTCCATGTGTTTTTATGTGTGAAACGGCGATAACCCTATTTGGTTTTAACCAGCTTTCTCCAAAGAAGGAAATTCCATGGCACTATGAGATTTACAAGCGGTTCTCAGTCGCATATATATCGCCGTTAGAGGCGATGACAACGTAAAATTTTTGCACGTCTTGAATTAAGGAATTCCTAAATTGGTCACCCATTTTTCTACTGAGCAGGCTCAACGTTGCTTTACTTCCGTGATCTGGCGGGAACTGGTGTGTCAACGTGATTATGCCGTAAACTCCGTAATGGTCTGAATGTAGATTTGTAAAAGTAGAAAAGTCATCGACGGTCGTACATCTAAACAATATGATATAAATGCGGGGGTACCCCAGGGTTCTATCTTTGGACCTCTATTGTTCCTGATATTCATAAATGACCTCCCCGACAAAATTGCCTCTGAGATGGGTATATATGCTGATGACACTACACTCTATGGCAGGCACGACAGGAAGACGAATGAACACATTTCTAAAGAAATGCCAGAAACACTAGAGGAAGACCTCCAATCTGTAGTGGAATGGGGACAAAAGTGGTTGGTCGCGTTCAATGCTGCCAAGACTAAACTAGTTTCATTCAATAATTACAAGAAACCCTCTCTCCCACCCATAGCAATGGCCAACGACTCTTTATCTGAGAGTCCATCTTTAAAACTCCTTGGCCTAACGTTCACAGGAAACATGAGTTGGAACAATTACATTGAAGGCATTGCCAGGGCCGCTGCAAGAAAGGTGGGCTCTCTCTACCGTGCTAGAAAACTACTGACACCCGAAAGTATCCTGTACCTCTATAAGGCCACCATTCGCCCATGTATGGAGTATTGCTGCCACATCTGGGCTGGTGCATCTGCTACTAGTCTCTCACTCCTTGACAAGGTTCAAAAGAGAGTCGCAAACCTGATAGACCCAGAACTGGCATCTAAGCTTCAGCCTCTGTCCCATCGACGAAATGTTGCATCCCTCTGCCTTTTCTACAAGTATTTTAGTGGTGAATGCTCTGACGAACTGCAATCACTTGTGCCGCCACGACGTGAGCACCCTCGACAAACCCGACAGGCTGCTAAATCTCACCCCCACACTGTAGAGATCCCTAGATGTAAAAGATCTTTTTACTCCAATAGTTTCTTCCCCAGAACCGCTAGACTCTGGAATTCCATTCCAGGTCCCTGCTTCCCCAACAGTACTGACGTGCAAAAGTTCAAGTGTAACGTGAACCGACACCTTGCAGCCCAAATTCCTACATAGTATCCCAGTAGTTGTTGCCCCTGATAGTAGCCCCCTACACCAAAGTGGCAATTTGCCTTGTTTGGGGTGAAAATGTAATTTAAAAAAATTTTTTTAAAATAAAATAAAATAAACTCACGGTAACTATAGTGGAGGGGTGATATTGTTTTGCTTGTCGGGTTGGTTGTAAGTATTAACGTCGAATGGTCATTAGTGGCCCGAACTCATCGGGCGTATTTCACTGAACTTATCTTAAAACACAGGAATACATATTCTGGCAATTGAAAATAGGTTTAGAATGCATGACCTAGCACACTGAAGAATATTTTTGAAGTTTGCCTCATAATGTGAGACTAATGGGTGCTGCTCCAGCAAAGATTTGGCATAGGCGAAAGGTGTGAAGTTACTGCTGTAGTATCGGGAGCACACTTACTTTGCGGCAACCTTGGTAACGTCTTACATGCATTTTTCAAGTAATGTTGCTTCTGAATCTTCGAATGATGAACTCCCAAGTAGGCTGCTAACAATCATGATAATAGTTGGTTGAAAAATGTTTTATAGTTTTTAAAACATGTAGTTTTTTCTTGGTAACATTAAATGGTACCACTCATTTACATCCCCGTTCTACTATAAACTAAGTTTCAGATATTACGTTGCATATATGTGCGTTTGTTATGACCACGTGTCTTGAGTAGAGTATGTTGTCATCAACAATTTTACTCTATTTCTTTAAGGAAATCGTTTATGAATATTAAGAATAATAAAAGTTAAAAGATACACCGATTGGGACATTTGCATCAGTCTTATATTCGTTGGATGTAAGATGCTTGGATTTTTTCTGTTAGCGAAAAAAGATCTTATAATTATGAATATACGTCTTGTAATATCCTATAATTTAATTCTTCGGAAAATACAATTATTCCAGACCTTAGCATGGGATATAAAAACGGTTACCACTCTATCTTCTTTGCCTTGTCCATTTAATGGTGTATGCGTTCAGAGATTATCCTTATGATATACGCAAGCTAATCCTTGTATAAATATATTAAACTAGAAAATAGTTTAACAATTATGAAGTTGGGGACTATGGCTGGATTGATGAAAGATGAAAGATTCAAGAATTTTCACGAATCGTGCAAGGAGACTTATGGGAATAAGTAAAGGGTTCATTTTTTTCGCCAGATTTAATCGTACTATACTTGAAATTTTTCAACCTATTATGGAAGCATGGCTCGACAATAATAAAACAAATATATTAATGTTTTCATTTCGTTCTTGGTGGAGATGGAGCATCCTACCAGGTACCAGATATTCACCCGCTATTCCATATAATCCGACAGAAAATCGTTTTCAGATTATAACATTCCGATTAAATGCAAATTTTTGTATATCTCTTGACTTAGGTCATTGGATATATTTGCGATGTAGTTTTTGAAATTATTTTTCATGACGCGGATGTACATATAATTATTATTTGGAGATCTTCCTAAGATTCAAGTTGTTTTCCTGTTGTACATACGACTTTGTTAGTTCATTATCTTTCACTCTCAACTCTGTTAAATCTTTCAAAATTAGTACTACTCACTTTTAATAAAGTTACTTCTTTTCCTGCTTGCCTCATATCACTACGTCAGGTTTAATAGTTTCGTTTTCTATGTACGTAACTGTTGATATTGCATACTCATATTAGATGGTGCATGACTTATTTCCTACTGCTTTTTTTTCGGAATATGTTCCCATCCAGACGAGTATGTTTCATTATTCTAGTTTGATATAATAAAACCATTGTCTTCAAAATTCAGGCTTCGGAATGAAGTAACCTTTAACTTTTATCCCACATTTTTGCCTCACGGCATATTGAGAAAACTATAGGGTTGTAGCTTTATTAAGCAGCAATAGCATTAGCCTTGCAAAACATGTTCGTTATAGCGAACATCACATTATTGGGAAAGACGAAAAAATAAAAACTTACGTATTAAGCAATACTACCAACCTAGTCGGGTTGGACTGAATTCATGAGTTTAACTGATGGAATCAATAACTTTTGTAAAACGAAAATAAAAAGTACAATAGACGCCCATATCTTTAAAAACAAATTAAAAGGCAACTTGTCCTGTTATAAGCCGCGAGAAACACCTTAGTGAAGATGCAAACAAACTGATACTGTTGTAGACTAAACAAAGGCAGCGTTCTCCCAACAAGAACAGCACTTGACCACAAGCCAAGAAAATAAAATCAGGCAACGTACTCTATCGCTGGTCCTAAAGTGATGATATCCTTTCTAACCGACCTAGTAGTACATGTCTATGCGGCGGTGACGAAAACTTCAACTACACTGCAACAGGTACCAGGCAAAACTCTATTTTTCCTTGTATGTGAACATTATTTACCGAGAGTCACTCAAATATATTAAGTGCAGCAAAATAATAGCACTGAAACTGTTTTTCCACAATATTGAAGAACTGCCATACTGTTTTACTTGGCATCTTTTCAAAATAGACAGTTCATCAGGTTAACAAGACTAATGGAAACTCCTGAAACAATATCGCCCCTTGTTCAAAGGATTCTTGCAAGCGGGGTAGTAAGTGAGGTTTATTGACCTTTATTAACTTATGGCAGACTCTACCCAGGCAGGTAACAATTGTTATATAAAAGTCTCGCAGTTTTAACACTTATCCCCGGGTGATTTTCGGGCTTTGATAAGTGGTGACTTCCATGTAAAAAAAAATGTGAAAATGACAATAAAACATTTTTTTTGGAACTCACAAGAAAGAATTTTGCCATGAACAATGAATCCCCAAAAACGTAGAGGCTATTGAAATCTCTACATTGTGCCCTAGTAGTTGCCAAATCACACTAGAACCACGCCTTCGGGGAGGAAAATGAAAATCTCCGAGCCGGTCATGATCAATCCAAAGAGGACAAAAATACCAATACACTGTCCGGAGTTATCAGTTTGGGAGAGCTCGTTGTGGCGAAACTAAACTGCTACATACAAATAGACTATATTAATCTCAATAAATACCGGAAGACGAAACCGTAAAAATAAGTCGATATCCGGTTGACCAACCTAGGGCGCCCGTCGGCTACAATGAACCAACCACCTATTGCATGCTTTGCAACATATGCTGTAATTTAATTTTGGTGTTCTGTTTTTCTTTTCAACCCTTAACAGAGCTATAATAAATCTGAATTGTAATTATGAATAAAAAAAATCTTTATAAGGAAAATATATTGTTATGTGTATAAATGTGTAAATACCTGGATCTTTTCAGTTGATATGGAAATAGAACACAATATAAGCAATACAACTCTAATTCCAGTCTTTAAAAAGGGCAGGATAACTATTGTGATCAACAGAAGAAATGTGGGCAATATATATATATATATATATGGTATTTTTAGAAGGCTAGAACAATGCAGGAACGTACAGTCGTTGGGAGAAGATGAATAAATAAATATATGAATAATAAATAATTCAATATTTTTATTATATTTTTAAAATATATATTTATCCATTTATCTACCTTAATTTTAACTGTGAGTGGTATTTAATTCCAAAGGTCCTTTCGTGTAATAACCCATCGTCAGTGGAGAAATGAATCCTCTCTCTGGGATGTAAATTGAAAAATGGGTGTTTTATTTAGATGTATCAAAATCTACTTTCTACTTTTAACCCTTTTAGATATGTCAATAGTTGGTGTTCGTTTGATATATTTGTTTTCAGTTATTTTATAGTCGCTATATTTTAACGCTCATTTTTATGTTGTTTTTTTTTTTTAATTATTTTGGGGGTTGTAATTGGTACAAGTTTTCTGATTGTTTTGAATGTTTTAAAAGTTAGTGGACGTATATTTTTTCATTGTTTTTCTATATTTTTTATTACATTTTGACCCCAAACAAGGCACATTGCCACTTTGGTGTAGGGGGCTACTAGCAGGGGCGGCAACTACTAGGGCACAATGTAGAGATTTGGGCAGCAAGATGTCGGTCCACGTTGCACTTGTACTTCTGCATGTCAGTACAGTAAGGGAAGCAGGAACCTGGAATGGAATTCCAGAGTCTAGCGGTTCTGGGGAAGAAACTACTGGAGTAGAAAGATCTTCTACATCTAGGGATCTCTACTGTGTGGGTTGGGATTTAGCTAGTGTCTGCAGTTCGTCAGAGCATTCACCATTAAAATACTTGTAGAACAAGCAGAGGGATGCAACGTTTCGTCGATGGGTCAGAGGCTGAAACTAAGATGCCAGTTCAGGGCCTATCAGATTGTCGACTCTTTTTTGAACCTTGTCTAGAAGGGAGAGACTAGTAGCAGATGCACCAGCCCAAATGTGACAACAATACTCCATACATGGGCGAATGGTGGCCTTATAGAAGTACAGGATACTTTCAGGTGTCAGTAGTTTTCTAGCACGGTAGAGAGAGCCTACCTTTCTCGCAGCGGCCCTGGCAATGTATTCAATATAATTGTTCCAGTTCATGTTTCCTGTGAACGTTAGACCAAGCAGTTTGAAAGATGTACTTTCAGACAGGGAGTCACTGGCCATTGCTATTGGTGGCAGAGAAGGTTTCTTGTAATTATTGAAGGAAACCAGTTTAGTCTTGGCAGCATTGAATGTGACAATCTATTTATGTCCCCATTCCACTACAGATTGGAGGTCATCCTCTAGTGTTTTTGCCATTTCTTTAGATATGTATTCATTTGTTTTCCTGTCATGCCTGTTATCGAGTGTAGTGTCATCAGCATATATACCCATCTCAGAGGCAGTTTTGTCGGGGAGGTCATTAATAAATATCAGGAACAATAGATGTCCAAGAATAGACCCCTGAGGCACTCCCGCATTTATATCACACTGTTTAGATGTTCGACCGTCGAGGACAACCTGAATTTTTCTCTTGTCTAAGAAGGATTCAATTATGCTAAGTATTCTATCAGTGATACCGTATGATTTAATTTTCCTGAGGATGCCCTTGTGCCATACCCTGTCAAAAGACTTAGATATATCTAGAGCTACCGCTCTGCCCTCCCCCGCTTTGTTTTGTCAAGTTAAAAGTTATCCTGTTTATGTTGGATGTTATAGTTTACTTTTTAAAACTATTGATGTTTAAATTGCTGACTTTATATATTCTATTGTGTATGTTTATTTGATCAAGGTGTATTATTATCTTCCTGTACTCTATTTTTTATTATATATTATCCTTTTCCTTCATTATTTCTCCTCATCATAACATTCTGTTCCCAACTCCTTTCTGTAACTTACCATTTTGCCACGCCGATCCATTAGAATTAGGTGAATGATTTTTCTAGGAATTTACCATAGAAATTAATTGACGTTAAGCATCAATATGAAAGAATTTCAAAATATTATTTTCAATGTGACCCTAAAACATAGCTGATTTTTATTCCCATCACAGAAACACATTAAAACAAACATGTTGTACCAGCTTGATGAAATACATAATATTACAATTTAGCTGCTTCTCAGGTTTGTCGTGGGTATTTACGTCGACGGGGTACAAGTGTTTGTAGTTCGTCAGAGCATTCACCGTTAAAGTACTTGTACAACAGGCAGAGGGATGCAACATTTTATCAATGGGACAGAGGTTGAAGCTTAGAATACAGTTCAGGATCTATCAGGTTGGCGACTCTCTTTTGAACCTTGTCTAGGAGCGGGAGACTAGTAGCAGATGCACCAGCCAAAATATGATAACAATACTCGATAAATGGGCAAATGGTGGCCTTATAGAGGTACAATATACTTTCGGGCGTAAGTAGCTTTCTAGCATGGTAGAGAGAACCTACCTTCTTCGCAGCGGTCCGGGCAATACTCTCAATATAATATATTCGTATGAATATTAATTTTATATGTACATCTATCAAAACAAAACATGCACAAAATCACACACAGCCATATATATATATATATATATATATATATATATATATGTGTGTGTGTGTGTGTGTGTGTGTGTGTGTGTGTGTGTGTGTGTGTGTGTGTGGATTACTTAATAATAATACTTGCATAACCAGCCGTAGCCGATCCTGGTTTGTGTGGCTCAGTTTGTGAAAATGGAACCACCATCAAAAAGTAGACAAAATTGACAAAATCCATTTTTTAGGAATTAGTGTTTGAAACTACTTATTTTTTTTCATTATAGAAAAATATCCGTAATTTGATTAATACAGAAAATAATTTATGTATTTATTTATTTATTTGCGAACTGTTCTTCTTATCCCCTATAGTTATTGTTTCACGACACTCTGTGAATACGTAAGTAAAGGCAGAATGAAAAGTATTTACGTGAATGTTTTTGCTTTTGTGATAGCAATTTATCGTAGCGAGTCGCATGGTAAAATAAACACACGGACACAAAAACACGCAAAAAAATAATAATCGGAGTGAAAGAAGAGAGAACGAGAGAGACAAAGAGAGACTGAAGGAGAGAATGAGGGGGAGAGAGAAAGCTGAAATAAAAACTGTCACAGATAGGGCTGACGCTAGAGTGAGAGAGAGCGAGAGAAAAAAATTATTGTATTCAATGTTAACGCCGTCAAAATGCTTTTTTTATTTCGGCAAGAAAAGAACTGTAAAAAGAGAGCGAGAGAGGGCGAGGGGGGGAAAGGAACTTAAAATGTTGTAGGCAGTGTTGACGCCGTGAAATATGATTTTTTTGGCGAAAGAGAAATGTGCGAAACGAGCGAATGATAGAAAGAAAGAGCACGTAAATTAAAACTGTTGAAGATAACGTTGGCTCCGTAAAAATTTTGCAATTTTTCGGCATAAAAGAAATGTAAAAAGCTATCGAGTGAGAGAGAGAAAGAGAGAGAGAGAGAGGAGAGAGAAATAAAAATAGTGTAGATAATGTTAACTCCGTAGAATGTTGTTTTTTATTTCGGCAGAAAAAAAAATCTAAAAAGTGAGCGAGAGAGAAAGAGGGGGAAATAAAAACTGTTGTAGATAGTGTTGACGCCGTAAAATACTGTTTTTTGGGATAAAAGGAAATGTATAAAGCGAGCAAGAATGAGAGAGAGGAAATAAAAACTGTTGGAGATAATGTTGACGCCGTAAAATTTTAGTTGTTTCATTATTCATTATCGCTGTGAAATTTTTTTCATCGGCATAAAATGACATGAATAAATCGCGCGGAAAGAGAGAGTGAGAGAGAGTTAAGAAGAAATACAGGGAGCGATAGTTTATATATAGTTGACGTCGTTAAATGTAAAAAAATGAATGCAGCAGTTTACTCAGAGAGCAAAAGTAAGTATCATTGCGGCGCCATATTTAATGGTACTATAGCGTCCAGTTAGCATGTAATCACCGTTAATCCCGAACATAGGAATGGTCACAGCTCAGCCAATAAGAATGAGTGCAATCAGTCTGGAAAGATTTTATTATTTTGGAATCGGAAAAGGGAAAGATAGTGTTATGTTTATGTGTTTCTGATCAAGTTACGAGGGGTGCAAACAATACATGCATAATGTGTATATTTCCTCCCGGTGTTGACTTTGGGCCGGTAGGAAGACTTTATATTTAGAGGAAAACTATGGTCTACTTTCCCTTAAAATGATGTTGCTCCTGGAGTGCAGTGTAGGATTTTATTATAACGACTACATATGTCTAAAATGTCGTTTTAAAGTTACATAAGATAGCGGCTAATAGTCAAGACCTAATAAATTTGTATGTGGCGTCTGTTGTTTCAAATCTACAGTACTTTGGTCAAGGAAGGAATTTTTGCAATTAAAATATTATATATAGAGATGAATATACTTGTAATCTATTTCAAATGGATATATCGTTAATTTAGGGAGAATGCATATTACAATAATAATAAATTGCTGTTAAAACGTTACAACCAGATAGACATACTTTTAAACGTAGCTTCTGCTCTAAAGTTTATCGTGAACTAAGAGAAATCGCATATATTTTTTACCATAAACAGGAAATATATGAAAACCTCTTATATAAATAAGATATGTTTTCCAAGTTTTCATTTTTGTTTCCATAGATAACACATTTATACAACCTTCGAGCATCATAACCTTTTTATAACCTATCGTATGAATTCTAAATATTACTGTGGGCGTGACATTTTCAGATGCTGGGGGTTCTTTTTTCCCTCTACTTCTTTTTCACCATCGCGTTCTCTGCCTTTATAAATACATATGTATTTGGATATATATATATATATACATATATATATATATATATATATATGCGTGTGTGTCGATGTGTGCTTTAGAAAATGTTATTTCAAATGCTTTCCTGCCTTAAGGTTCTTCAGCCTTTGTTTTGAGCTAAAGTCAATCTGATGTGTTGTTTAAGAAAACATTTATATATATATATATGTGTGTGTGTGTGTGTGTGTGTGTGTGTGTGTTATCCCTAAATCAAAATTATCAATTATCAGATGTTTGAACACTATTTAATCATTGTAGCAGTTTTTCGAAAGTTTAGTAGAAATGACTTAAAAGATGCTTTACTTAGAGGCGTGTGCGCCAGAGCCCGATCAGCTTAAACCGTTCCGCTTAGCGAGAGCAGTATTATTTTAGAAGAGCCGAAACTCAACTAGGACTTAAAACATAACATCATTGATGTCACCGTCCAGCGCAAAATTCAAGTACCTATAATTGGAGCATGAGTGTATATAGTAGGAATTTTCCGCTTTTATTCTGTCGATGACGCATGTAAAATCGGGATCTGATGTCCTTAACTCGTTTCTACCTCGCATTTATGCACGCAAGGATATTTCAAGCGCGGGAACGTAATTCCATCGAGTTTGGATGGCAATGTTAATTCTGTACCAAGGCAAAACTTTTACCAACTCTGTATGCAAACACTGGTTTTTGCTGCTCTGGGTGTTACAGTAAAACAGTAGTAGTAGTAGTAGTAGTAGTAGTAGTAGGTAAAGTGGTTATTTGCGCATATGATTTACTTGTTATCTTGATATAAATTCATACAAAGTTTTATTAACTTTTGAGTAAAAGTTTTTAATTGATATTTGTTTATTCACCAAGTTTTCTTGCCTATAGCAAAGGTGTCATATGTAGTTCGGTGATCGCTCATTGACATAACCGATTATTTTCGTAAAGTCTTGGGGATAGCAAGTCCCCACGACTTTCAAGTATTCACTGTCTCTTTATATATGCGTTGTAAATCTTTTCTTTTTTTTTACATAGAGGTCACTACTTAACAAGGCCCGGAGTACAAATGTTACTGGGTGTACAGTAGTCAATGAGATAATATAGTAACCGTTAGTAGTGGAAATTGTAATTACTTAAGGGGACGGTTCATCAAGAATTTGTTTACGTTAGACTCGAAGACAACCAAATTGTAGTCAGATGGAAAACAGGCAAATGGAAAAGAGTCCCACAGGCTTACAGTTCTAAAAAAGCTTTTTTCATGGAATCTACGTTTTGGTTTAAGCACAGATAAAGAATGGGGGGAAATTATTGATAGTGGCTTCAGCTAGACGAGTGTGTTTCGGAAAAGTTTTGCGGGAAGAAACCATAGATTGGAGATCAGACGAGCACTTTCCGTAGAAATAACAATAAAGCAGAAACAAGCTCGCAACATTTCTTCCGTGGGAAAGAGGTTGCAGGGAAAAGAAAAGGGCATTAACCACTAAGCTACGAAGTCTATTTTGAACTCTGTCAAGGCAGGATAAGCTGCTTCTATCAACTCTTGTCCAGATGGGGCAACAGTACTCCATTCTTGGACATACTTGACTTTTATATAGATAGAGAATTGCATGAGCAGTGAGATATCTATTGAGCGGTAGAAGGACCCTACAATTTTTCCAGTGACATTGGCAACAGACTTGATATACGTGTTTTATTTCAGGTCGAGAGAAAAGGTCAATCCCAGAAGCTTATCAGAACATAGAGCCTCCCCAAGACGAGTCATTCATTTCAAGTGATGTTAGATGGGGATCAGAGCATTGATTATGTCAAGATAGAAGCTTGGTTTTAGATGCATTAAAAGTAACCAACCACTTCTTTCTCCATTGTACCACGTGTTCAAGATCAGAAGAGAGAGAATTAGAGAGAACTTGGTCATTTACAGCCTTTGATGTGTTTCCATAGATGGTAGTGTCATCAGCATAAATGTCTACGAATGATCTAAAGATGTATTTTTGGAAGATCATTGATGTAGATCAGGAAAAGAGTTAGGCCCAGGATGGACCCTTGAGGGACTCAATCATTAATACTGTGACCTTCCGATTTCTACCCATCAACTACTACTCTTATTAACCTATCAGAGAGAAATGATTTAATAACTGAGAAGACATTTCCAGCTATACCGTAGCTGGAAATCTAGTGAAGTAGGCCATCATGCCATAGCCTATCAAAGGTCTTTGATATGCCAAGAACAATGGCTCTATAAAGGAAGCATTTGTCGAGAGGTTCGCTAATCGTATGAGACATTACCGTAAGATCAAGCAGAATGGAAACTGTTTTGCAGGTTACTAAGAAAGTTATTTCTGCTTAGGTGTTTAACTCCTTTTTCTATTTAACAAGGATTCCAGTAACTTATTCATGACGCACAAGAGACTTATTGGTCTGTATTGAGAGAGAGCTGACCGTGAATTATTTTTAGTTATCTCTAGACATAATGAATCCTGATATTCTGTAGGTTAAAATGTCAATCTTGGCGTAAAATCATATTTTTGTTGTTCCGTCATGCTTAAGTGTTAACAGCATTTTGTCGATCTGTCCCGCATAAGTTAAAAGTAGTATTCATGTTTGTTCGTCACGGTTAAGTTTCAAATATTATTTTCCTGTGCTTGTCACGCTTAACCCATTAACGCCCGTGACCCTTCTTTACGGACCACACATAAAATGTTAAATATTTACTGAACGGTTAGTTCTTACAGAAATATTTTAAATTACCACTAAATATCTACGTGTATATTAAATACAGATAGATTTCATTTTATAACAATTTCATCCAATATTTTGAAGCAAACGTGGTTGCTTGGTTGCTTGCTTGCTTTTGTAATCCGGCATATCAACCCTTTTCAGGATATTTAATGCTGAATCAAGTGAGTCGAAAATAAATTAATAGAATATAGTTGGGTTTTTTTCAAGTCGGTTTCTATTTAACTCTTAGTAGGGACCATAACACGTACTACTTCTCCGGGTCAGAGTGAACCTTGAAGGAATGGCAATTAAAGGGTGGGGCCACACTCCCGAAAGCCTGCAAGTTGGGGCCTTACCATCCGATATAGTTTCAGATCATATCCATGACCGAAGCAAACAAAAACATAATTACCAAACCAATTAACTATAAAAAAATAGTCGTTAATGGGTTAAGTTGGAAATAGTATTTTTGTCACTTTATCAGTCTTAAGTAGTAAGTCCTTATGTCTGGCACTTATTTTGGTAAGTCTATCACGCTTAAGTTTGAAAAATACTTTTGTCACTTTATCTCGCTCAAAATTTTAGATTTAAATAGCGTTTTCGTCCGTCAATCATTCTTAATTTTAAAATATTATTTACGTATTCATGCAACGTTTAAGTTTAGTGTTATAGTATTTCTGTCACTTTGTCACGCTTACGTTTTGATGTCATATTTAAAGGAGACAAGTATATTCGTTGATCTGTCATACTTCCGTTTAAAATCTGACAGAATTTTCTTTGAATTCGTATTTTCGCCAGCCTGTCACACATGAGCTTGAAATAAGAGTTTAAGTGCGTCAATACACGGCTAGATGAAATCCGGTCCGTTTATTTGTTTGTCACTTTGTTTTTGTTTTGTTTTTTACGTTTAAGTTTGCGATGAGGTTTCTAGAAAAAAAGATGCATATTTAATGAAGACGTCTTCTAAATATTCATTCTTGATTGTTTGTGAAAATCTCTCAGAAACTTTATGAGATAATAGTATGTAAAAATTCCGGCCGATCCTTTGGAGAGGATATGTATCAGATATCCAGTTTTTATTAATGTCAGAGGAGGTGATAGTGGTCAAGTGGTTACGAAGATATACTTACGACTCACGGTTGAATAGAGTTCGTTCCACGAAAATCACTCCACGGGTTACCTCCCGTAATCCCCGATGTCATTCTAGAAAAACATCGGAGAAACAAATGCCAACATTACAATCTACATATCCATGCAACATTATAGTGATTAATATCAGAACTCAACGATACAAATAATTGATGTAATATGTTGTTTTCTGTCGACAATATCGGTTATCGGGAAAGGCAGCTCCCACAGATATTATTGAGATAGAAAGAAGAGATGAGAATAACAATAGGTGACAACTTGGAAAAGTGAGTATAATGAGATCAAGTCAAGTAAATCCGAAGAGATATCACGAGAAGAAATGGAAAGGAAGAGATATCTAGTAACAATGTGATAGGAACAAACACAGACGATTATAAATGGAAATGAAGGCGGCGTTACATTGAATGAAAGGTTTAAAAAAGAGAACTACAAACATATATGATCAAGCAGAGTTTTGTAAATACGTACAAAATAAATAAAAAATTAAAAAAGGGAAGGAAGATAATAAATAGAAAAAAAGGAAATGATGCGATGAACGAACAGAGGGCAGAGAAAACAATTAATATAGAATGAATAAAGAAATGAAGCGAGTGATGACACGAAAGTGAATAGATAGATCGATATAAAAATATCAAAAAATATTAGACAGAAAAATAAAGAAAAGATGGAAATGACAGTAGAAAGAAAGTAAGGGGGTGCAATGCAAATAAAGAATGTTTGAAGGTTTTACGTAATGGAAATGAAAACAGAAGAAAGTAAGATTTTAGGTCGAAAAAATTTGGAAAAGGTAAATAAGGGCCCTTTAATAATAAAAGGGGAAATAAGGATAAAATAGTTGGTAGATATCACCAAACGTTGTTCTCAAAGAGAAATGATGATGGTCTGTATGACTACTTCTAGTGATTGACTAATAATAATAATAATAATAACAGAGAAGGTATACAAGCTCCTCCTCAACATCACAACAGATACAATCACAGACTTTAACAATTTAATTTATGCAGGCGCCAAAATTGTAAGTATGAATTTCAAATCAGAAAAACAACCGGAGAAAAGTTGACCGACAAAACCTGGATGGGAAATGAGGCTTGAAACCCAAATCAACAAACATAAAAAAGAAGCCAACACCGATAAACAAGAAAAATATGACTAGCGGTGACAGTCTAAACAAGAAACATGAAGAACTGAATCAAAAAATAGCAGCAAACGAAGGGAGATTGAGACGATATAGATACAAATCTGAACAGTGCAAACAAAACAGGACATTTGAAAACATTGAAAGTCAATTCAATCAAAATGTGAACGGAGGAAAAACAAAAACAGAACAAGCAAATCCGACGGAAACCAAACTCTATTGGAAGAACAACGGAATCACAATAGAAATGCCGAATGGCTGAAAGAAAGGAAAGAAGAGTTACAACAAATGAAAGAAGGAGCAGTGAATCGACTCAGCAAGGAAACCCTAAAAAGCATAGGAAATGACGAACTGGAGAGCACCGGGGTACGACAGGATACATGCATAGTGGTTTTAAAAAAATCCACAACGTAACACGAAGACAAGCCGAAAACCTCAATAGATGTACACAGGAAGCAAACGTGCCAGATTGGATGCCAAAAAGTAGAACCATACTGATACAGAAGAAAGGAATCGTCCCCAGCAACTATAGACCTATCACATGCTTACCCAGTATGTGGAAAGCACTAACAGCACAACTAAAGGAACACATCTACCACTCCCTGAATAATCGAGGAACAGAAGTATGCCAAAAAATGAAACAGAGGAACGCAAGATCTCCTATACATAGATGAAAATGTCCTAAAGGAGGTAAAAAGGAGATAGAATTTAGCCATGGCATGAATCGACTACAAAAAAGCGTACGACAGGATTCCGCAAGCAGGAATAATATAATGCTTAAAATGTATAAAATACCAAGCAGTATCACTAACGTGATTGAAAATGCAATAAGAAGATAGAGACGGGAACTGACAGCTTATGAACAACACATACGAGAAATTAGCATACAATGAGGCAGCTTCCTAGATTATATATAGATCTTCTGAGAAAGTGCCAAGCCGGATAAAAGTTCTCTAATACAGAGGAAAAAATAAAAAAACCTGATATCTGAAACATTTTTACGATCTACTAGTCATAAAAAAGGGAAAACTGGAGACGACAGAAGACATGGGACTACCCAACCAAACGGAGATGAGGGCGCTAGGTGAACAACATACCTATAAATACTTGGGAATTCTGGAAGTAGACACCATCAAAGCAACAGAAATGAAAGAAAAATTGGAAAGGAATAACTCAGAACAAAAAAAACATCTGGATACAAATCTCTATAGCAGAAACCTAATAAAAGGTATAAACATATGGGCAGTATCACTAGTAAGGTACACTAGACTGTTCATAATGTGGACTGAAGAAGAACTGAGACAGCTCGATCAAAAGACTAGAAAACTCATGACAATACACAATGCACTACACTCAAATGACGGTGTTGACCAACTCTTCGTGAAAAGAAAGGACGGCGGGAAAGGACTAGTTTGTATAGAAGACAGTGTGAATGACACAAAAAAGAACTGGAAAAATACATTATGCCAAATACTGAAAGGATAATTATGGAAGCAAGAGACGCTGAAAACATCAACAAAAGAGAAAACAAACGATAAAACGAGAAAAGAAAAATGTGGGGAGACAACTACGCGGAAGATTCATCAGAATGACAAAAGATGAGAATGACGAAAACACCTGGATATGTATGCGAAAAGGACACGTAAATCGAGAAACTGAATCCCTAATAACTGCAGAACAAGATAACTTGATAAGAATCAACCACATCAAAACAAAGATCGACAAAACACAAGAAAACATCAAATGCAGACTCTGTGGACAAAGAGAGGAAACGATAAACCTTATAGTAAGTGAATGCAGTAAATTGGCCCTAAAGGAATACAAGAACAGGCACGACCAAGTGGGAAGGGAAGTAGACTGGAATTATACAAACAACTGCATCTCGAACGCACAGACAAGAGGTACAAACATAAGCCGTTAACAGTACTTGAAAACGAGAATCACCAAATTCCTATAGGGTATGCACATGCAAACGGATAAACGAATCTAAGCAAAAATACTGCATGTCGTAATAATTAACAAGAAAACTCCTGTCAAATCGTAGACTTTGTTGTCCAAACTGGACAACAAAGGATAAATATCAACAAGGATGAATATCAAAGAAAAGGAGAAACGGAACAAATACGCAGAGCTAGCCAGAGAGCTGAAAGGGATTTGAATATTGAAGAAAATCAAAATAATACAGATAATAATAGGAGCACTAGGAACAATTCCGAAAAACTTTGAAAAAAGTATGGGAGAAATTGGAATCAGAGGAATGGCTGGAAAGGCACACCAAATAACGATAATGAAAACAGCTAAAATATAAAGGAAACGCTTTGAATGCAGAGAATAATACACATGAGCCATATACACGGACCAGACGAGCTGCTGCAAAGGCAAAACATGAAGCCTTACATGGAACCAAGAACATTCAAGCTGTATATCTACAAATTATCTATCCTATAACCTATTCCCTTCCATTGCTACCCCCCAAGTGATGGCAAATAGTTCAGAAGGTTCAAGGAGGATGGAAAGACCGAGGAGAGAGCACTGACCAGACCTCCGCTGAACAGGTGTGAAAAGAGCTGGGACTTTTGGAGGCTTATTGCCATTCAAAGTCCAGAGGAGATGAATGGCCGTTGCCAGGGAGAAATCAAAGGTAAGCAGCTGTTGTAATAACGCAAATGTATATGCAAGTGTTATCGAAAGAGGTGGAGAGTACTGGAAATCAGGAGACACGTGTTGTCACTCAGCTCCCAGGAATCACCACTGGGTTTTTTTCAAGGCGAGATCTTTGATGACTAGTGTGAAAGCACTTTCTGTGCCAATAATAAAAAACACTTCAGTGCGGAGATTAATGCACGTGATTCAAAGGCGCTGACCGGGCATAAAGAAATAACTACAAAAGTAAAACACAAAGAACCACAACATGAGATCATGAAAACGGAAGCTGCATAATTGTATAATTGTAAATTTGCACCCTTTGCATAATCACATACTGGCCTTTTTGTGTCACACTAATGAATATGCAGGGTCAAGGACGAAGGAAAGAGCTTACCAGATTTCACTGGTTGAGTGCGAAGAGAACTGGGATATTGGAGAGGCTTATTGCCATGTAAATCTCAGTGAAAACCTATGGAAGATACCAATGAGAAATCAATGGTAGACGACTATTGCGATAACACAAATTAATTTTCAAAGGTTATCGAAAGGGATGGAGATTGCTGGTGCTGTATATTGATTTATATTGGAAGAGATGATATATTAAAACGTGCCATGTGTTATCTAGTGGATGTAAGATACTGTTCTTTTAACAGACAGATAATACACGTATAAATCGTATGTATGTTGTTTAACCACGAGGACATGATATTAACGTGTAAACCAAGTCATGTTGTATCAGACTTATCACATGGAATATTTTTACAGTTCATATGTAAGAAGAATAATATATGCTTCATATCTTTTTTTCTTGAAGAGTTCTTCTGTATCTTCCCGCTGCTCCGTAACGAACATGAAGCGATCAGCACCAACCAATTGAGACATCTGCTCTTATTTGTGAAACCATTTCTGATGACCAGGAAATTTTCCATTTTCCTTGTTGTTTTACAAAGGAATTTAACCTACTTATCTAATTCTATAACCCATATTTTATTATGCACATTCTTTCTAAGAATGTGAATAGTTTCCAGCCAAATTTGTATTTATTAAATATTTTAACAGAATCAACAATTTACTGGACATTCCATTTAAAAACCTATTGTCCTTTAAAACTTATCTACAGGGTTCGATTCCCGTTTTCTCTGATATTATTTTCATTTAACTAATTCTCTTTATTTTTTACTTACATGAAAAGGGCTGCCCCTTTTCATGTAACACTGCGAGTTGGAGAAATATGGGGAGACTTGTTGTTATTCATATTCCAGGGAAAACCACAGGTATTTTTCGAAGGGAATTCTTCGGCATATACAAACTCCTAGTGAATAATAATAATAATAATAATAATAATAATAATAATAATAATAATAATAATAATAATAATAATATATAAAAACGAAAATGTGTGTATGTATGTTTGTGTGTTTCTATGTCTCGCAAAAACTTTCGACACGGGTCACGGATTTTTGCCAAATCGGTACTATTTCAAAGTTTGATCCTTCGCCCGTCAATTATCGAAAAATTGGCCAAAAACATTAATTTCTTCACCCTTAAATCATCAGTTTTCTGGTGGGGGGTCAACAAAAACCGTCCTCTCATGACAAGTTCGCTTCTACGCATGCGTCATACGACGTTGGAACATGATTGAGTTTAAATATATAAAAAAGTGACACAATTTCGTCAACGTCGTCTTAGCTCATTTACTTAGAGCGCGGCCTCATTATCTAAAGGTTTTGGGTTCGAATCGTGGTGTGAGATGTCTTTTTTTTTTTCGATTTTTGAAATTGGGTTTTTTTTTTCTTTTCAGATTTCTTAAAGTAGTTTTACGTTCGTTTTTCTGTTTTCTTTTTCGCGTTTTGTTTTTGTTTTTGTTTTTCCCACTTTTACATTTAACATCGTTCGTTTGGCTTACGTTAATTTTTTTTGTGCTTTTTTAAATATTTACTTCGTATATTCTTATGTTTTAATTAACAAGCACACACACCTCGAAACATCCGGGCAACGCCGGGTACCCCCCGCTAGTAATCTATATAAAAGACAAAATGTGTGTGATCATTTTATGTATGTTTCGCAAAGATTTTTTTTTTCGCCGCGATTCTCGAGGGGGTTACTATGTCTTAAAACTTTTTATAGTCTGTGTAAATCATAATGTCGAGGATTTGCGAACGCACGTCGCGTCTAGATTTGTTTACATCGACTTTTATAAAAATCGCACTATTTCGTTGCGTCGCCTGTTTGTTTGACATTTAAGTATAAATAAAGTGAAACTAATTGATACGTTGGGTGTTCTCGGCTTTCACGTCGGAACATCCAGAAAGCTTTTGATCAATGTGGAGTTTCTCCTTATATCAGGCAATTTGGGCAATCCTCTTTAAATAGGGAGCTGGTTTCACCCACTATCATCTTGGGGAAGCGAAAACTGCCCCGCATGGAAACAAAGTAAACAAACCCAAAAAGCTGTCCTCAGCAAATAAAATACTGCCACGTCATCATAACGCTCCTGCGATGACCTCATTAAGCGGCTACCTGTCAATCAAACCTATTTGACTCACTTTATAACCTTTAACTTAACACGCTAACCAATTTCTCTCACTCGTGGCCGAGATTGTTAAGTGGTTGGCTTTTGTTTCCACCTCCGCGTCAAGGCTTTGGGGTTCAATCCAACTAAACCTTTTTTTTTTAATACACACACCTCCAAACACCCGGGCAATATATAATATAAATCTCACTTGTCTGTTCAAATGTATGTATACATGTTTGTATGTTGCCTAAACTTTCGGCAGAGGCGACTGATTTTCACGCCATTGATATCGTTTTGAAGCTCGACCCTTTGAGCCACAAATATCGAAAGACTGACTAAAAACATTAATTCCCTCGCCCTCAACTAAGCACTTTTCTACAAGGAGGGGTCGCTTTTTTCGCCAATATTTTCACAGGCCAACCCCTCTTTTCGATTGACTAGCCTTAATTTAAACATTCGTCAATTCTGGTTTGGCGATGGGCGCAACAGCAAAGACGTCACTTTTTTCACGTTCTTTACTTCCTTCGCGTTACGGGTTCGAGACTACCACTTTTTTCTCAACACACACCTCCAAACACCCGAGCAACGCCGGGTGCCCAGGCTAGTAATATTAATAATGCGGAAAGTCGAAACGACCTAACTGAGGAAATCGATCTACTACTCCTTTAATGACTATGGATTTCTCGCCTAAGAATTAGTGGGATAACATAAATAGACAAGATGGATAAATGATCCGCTATACGTACATAAAAATGCGGTAAATCAAAACAGGAAAAAAAAACGAATATAGCAATGGCATGTATCGGTTACAAGAAAGCCTACGGCAAAACTCCTTAAGTGCAGATAATTGAATGTGTTGGATATAAAAAAAATATCCGACAAAATCATCAATATTATAGAGATAGCAACTGTTCCATTGCCCTTTAGTATAGATTGTAACTTACCTAGAGTTTAATCCCTGGCTAAGAATACACAGAGGCCATTTGCTAAGGAGATTCTACTTTTTTAATAAATGGCCACCTCTTTTAAAAGTCAGATTTTACCCGGAGGAAAACATTAAATATCAAAATTAGGTTCAAATACTTACCTTACCTTCGCTTTAATTTATTTGTTTTTGGACATCAAATATCAATTACTAACTCACATTTTTGTATACAGAAAAGAAAAAAAAGTTTAGCGTTTCAACATTTTTGCTACGTTCCACTTATTGTTGGTCAAGCCCAAGCCATGATTGACGGTAATCCCGAGGAGCAGGATCCAATTCTGCAAGAGTGCCATTTTTTTTTCATTTTCGCATTTTTTTTAACTTTTTGGAGTGGATTGTTGTACTAAGAATATTAGAAGCATGCATTTTCTCTTTTTATTAGAATTTTCCATTATACCAAATATAGCCACAGCAACGCGTGGCAGGGTACAGCTAATATATATATATATATATATATATATATATATATATATATACTGTGTATGCGTGTGTGGATGTGAAAGTATATGTGCCCGCTGCCTGCTGTCCACATAGTATGTGAGAGCGTGCAGCTGTGTATATGTGTCGATGTATGTGTTCACGAGTATTGGTATCTGTATGTGCGCGTGGGCTTGCATGTATGCGTGGGGTGCAAGTATGCCTGAATCAATATGCGCATAATGGCCCGTATAATCGCCTCCTTTGGGGCAGGAGCGTCGATGTGTGTATGTATCTGTGCATGAACGCATTCATGCCTACCCAATGTTAGCACCTTAAAGAAAATTTGACGTAAGCGAGAGCAACGCGGGTGTCTATGCATGCAGGCGCACGTATGTGCATATATTTGCATGCCGGGGCGGGGATGTATATGTACATGTTACCGTTTCTTTTAAGTATATATGTGTGTACGTGCGCATGTGTGTACCCGTGCCCGCGACCGCTAGCTAACCCTCTCCAAACAATTAACAACAAAATAAAAACTAAAAATAAATAAACCGAATCATAGCTGAGGAAGCTACAGACGGCCAAAAAAACGGCCGAGTAGCTGAAACAAACATAAGCGAACACCCAACAGACCAAGACATACTTAACAAAAAATAATCTCACCAACGAGACGCATAAAAACTTTAACATTAAGACTCGAATTTTAAAGTAAACCCCCTCCTCCCACCCCCACATATTCCTCTTCTCTCCATGTATCCCTATGTCCTCAGCCACACCAGAAATAAAATTCCTAGAACCTCCCCCACAAGTTTCTTAAACCCACAAACTAAAATATTACCGACATACCAAGCGCCCCTTCACACCTCCCCCCTTGTTCCTTCCTCTCTTTCTTCCGCCCTCCTCGCACCCCCTGGCCTCATTCACTCTTTCACTCTATCATCCCAAAATAGCGAACATTACTGTAAAAGTATGAGGAAACTAAAGACGCCCAAAAAAACGGCCGAGTAGCTGAAACAATAATGTAACTTAACAGAAAGATACGGTAATAAGAAATAAAACGCATATTTGCTCTACAACAGTATTGAGCACTTCAGGTTTTATCAATTACTATTTCCACTATATATATATATATATATATATATATATATATATACTATTACTATTCCACTATATATATATATACTATTACTATTTCCACTATATATATATATATATATATATATATATATATATATATATATATATATATATATACAGAGGATAATGAGCTTTCATCAAGTTCTATGACGAAACATTTCTTTCTACCTTCTGTATTTATTTGTCTGTTTTTTGTTTTCATGCTTTTAAACTTTTCAGTTGGAAACACCGTCGTTAACTTGTTTCATCTTCATTGACGATTCAGAAGTTATTTTAGATGAATCATATAACATCATAGCCAAAAGATAAGTTGTGTCCACGATTACTGACGAGAATTGTTCACTCATAGCAGAATAAAATGGGATATTGATTCCAATAAAAGAGGGGAGCGAAAACGACGAAGAAAAGAAGAACATGTAGAACTCAATAAAAAATATAAGAAAACAATAGAAGAGAATTCAGCATGACAAACCGTATGATGCAGAATCTAAGACAGAAATATCATTTTGTTTTTCGTTGTGATATATTCTAACGTCACTCCTAGAAATTGAGATTAATAATCTTCTGTATGTCTAAGGTTAGATTATCCTGTGGCGCATGATGTGTTTATCCATCTCAATTTTTGTCATGGCTTAGACGTGCGCCAAGTAAGACGTATTAAACAAAAGAAAATTCCGAAATGCTAATTGCCACCCTGTGAATGAATGCAGGAAATATTATACTGTTTGAAAAAGCCATACGGAAAATAAACCATTACCACACACCCCTCATATATATATATATATATATATATATATATATATATATATATATATATATATATATATATATATATATTTAAATATGTATGAATAAAAAATCAATACGAAAAACATATACATGTTTATATATTTTCTGTATTTATTTCCTGTGTGTTGACGTGTAAGAATACAAAAAGTCTTTTGAAAAAAAACAAGAATGTTTCCTTCAAAAGCATATATTTTCGACCGATCCTTCGATCTTCCTCAGTGTGAATGATAGAAAACATGAGTGAGCGGGCAGAGTTAGCAGCGGGGGGAAGGGGCATGGGTATAGCCATGAAGGTAAAGATCTATCTGAATATGACCCTTCCAGCATTTTCGACTTGGAATGGTCAGCAACTTGTGTGGCCTCTATTCAAAACCAAGTTCCACCCCACGCCACCCCACGAACACACTCGTATACGTGAACATACATGTATAATGATAATAATAATGATATTAATAACTATTGTGGTGATAATAATAATAATAATAATAATAATAATAATAATAATAATAATAAACCTAATCCTGTATATCTTGATAGAGGGATACTATAGTATATAGGGTTTGTAAGGGGGAATGGAGGGCGCACCCGTGTCTACATCTGTGCATTTCTGTGCGCAATTGTGCGTGCTTAGAAAATGAACTTAAATATATGTCGGAAGTTTAAATGTGTGGAATCTGAAAAAGTAAAGTAAAATGAATTGGAAGACCTTACGTAAACAAAAACTAACTTCTAGTGAGGGATGTTAAGCTGTTCTTCCACCGTGCATACTCACTCTGCCCCGTGCCCTGTGGGGAAATGACTTTGGTAGGTTTCTATTTTTTATGAAAAGAGTACTCATTTAGCGGTCCCAAATATTTATTGAGACCGAAGATGTGGGTGTTAAGTTTCAGAATGAGTTTCTTTTCATGTTACCTTGTTTTCTCTGTGTCTGAAAGTTGGAGGCTATAAGCACGCACTGCATATTGTCTATGCTGTGGTCTGAGAGGGTGTAGTGCATTGCTATTGTGTGCTGTGTAGATTTGTCCCTAATTGTTTGTTTGTGGTTGTTGAAACGTAAGCGGAACTCTCGGCCTGTTTCCCCATGTAATTACCCTTTGTGCATCTAGTGCAATATATTATGTAAACTACATTGGGGCTATCGCAAGTGAGCGGAGGGAGTTTAAATTGAGAGTTTGTGCCTGGGAGTGTAAACGTGTCGCTAGTATTAATGTGTTTGCACACTTTGCACCTGGGTTTGTTGCATAATTTGTTTCCTAGTGGTGCAGAAGTGTTATGTATTTTTGTGGATGTTAGAAGTGATCTTAGATTTGGAGGCTGTCTTCTTGCACTGGGTGGAAGCGTGTTGTATATTGTATTAAGGGTTGGATCATGCTGTAGTTGTCTGAATATTTGTTTCAGTGGTTTGTGGAGTTTGTCTGTGTTATTGTTGTAATCAAATACCATTGGTATTTTGGGGGATGATGTGTTACGTTTATATGTGAGTAAATTAATCCTGTTTCTATGTTCTGCTTTCCTAATTGATTCTTTAATTATTCTGAGGGGGTAATCTCTTTGGGGAAGTAGTTGCTTTTCGTACTCAATCAGGTCTGAGCAGATTCGTTTGACACGTAGGCACTGGCTGTATATGATAGATTTTTTTATGTTGATAGGGTGACAACTATTAAAATTAAGGTAACCGTGGCCATCGGTGGGTTTGGTGTAGAGTGATGTGGTGATGTGATTGTTTGTGATGTTTACTAAAACGTCTAAAAATGGGATGTGTGTGGTGGAATGTTCTGTCGTGAATTTTATACTGTTGTGACAGCTGTTTATATGTTGATAGAAGTCCATCAATGCCTCTTCGCCATGCGGCCAAATGAGAAAGATGTCATCTATGTACCTATAGTAGTGTAGTGGTATATATATATATATATATATATATATATATATATATATATATATATATATATATATATATATATCCCAAAAGGATCTGGAGTATAAAGAAAGTAAAAACAACTCTAATAATAGTAGGAGTACTATGAGCAATACTAGAAAACTGTTAAAAAAAACATTGGGAGTGATAGGAAAAGAAGGGATTGTGAAACGATATCACGGAGAACAACTATGGAAATAGCTAAAATACTAAGAAAAACCCTAGAATGCAAAGATTAATACACACGAGATACGAACGCTATCCGAATGTGCAGAACACTCAATACGGTTTCCGTTCTGCTAGATCTACAGCAGATGTGCTTACAGTTATATCTCATAGGATTATCAAATCTCTCGACGGAGGCCACATTTCTAGGGCAATTGCTCTTGACATATCTAAGGCCTTTGATAGGGTATGGCATAAAGGTTTACTTCATAAGATCTCTAGCTATGGTATAGCTGGAAATATCTTCTCACATAAGATCTCTAGCTATGGTATAGCTGGAAATGTCTTCTCAATTATTAAATCATTTCTTTCTGATAGGTTCATAAGAGTAGTAGTTGAGGGGCAAAAATCAGAAGCTCACAGTATTAATGCCGGTGTCCCTCAGGGTCAATCCTGGGCCCAACTCTTTTCCTGATCTACATTAATGATCTTCCAAATCACATCCTTACATCATTTGTAGACATTTATGCTGACGACACTACCATTTATGGTAGCACATCTAAGACAGTAAACGACCAAGTTCTCTCCAATTCTCTCTCCTCTGATCTTGAGCACGTAGTACAATGGGGAAAGGAGTGGCTGGTTACTTTTAATGCATCTAAAACCAAGCTTCTCTCTTTACATCATCAACATTCTGATCCACATCTGGCATCAATTGAAATGAATGGCTCTTGTCTTCAGGAGGCCTCAAGTTTTGGCAAGCTTCTGGGATCTTTCTATCGATCCGGTAAATATCTTACTGCTGATGCTATTCTCTATCTATATAAGAGCCAGGTACGTCCAAAGATGGAATACTGTTGCCACATCTGGGCAGGAGCTGCTAGAAAGGACTTGTCCTGCGTTGATAGAGTTCAAAATAGACTTCGTAACCTCGTAGGAGATGTCCTTTTCTCTTCCTTGCAACCTCTATCTCACAGAAGAGATGTTGCGACTTTGTCTCTGATGTATCGTTATTTTCATGGAAGGTGTTCAACTGAGCTTCAATCTATGGTCCCCCCTCGCCAAACTTTCACAAGAAACACTCGTCTGTACACACTATCAATAATTCCCCCCACTCTTTATCTGTGCCTAAACCGAAACGTAGATTCCATGAACAAAACTTCTTTCTTAGAACTGCACGCCTGTGGAATTGTCTTCCGTTTTCCTGCTTTCCGGCTGACTACAATATGGTTGTGTTCAAGTCTAACGTAAATAAGTTCTTGATGAGCCGTTCTATATAAGTTATCAAATTTACCAAATTTTCATTACTAATGATTACTATATTGTCCAATGTCTACTGTACACTCTTTAACCCTTATCCTTGAGTGGCCTCTTGGCCTTGATAAGTGGTGATGCCTATGTAAAAAAAAAGTAGAAATTGCAATACAAGTAAAACAAAAAGACACTCTGCATGGAATCAAGAAAACTGAAACTTTATAATTGTAAGACCTCCCTCCCCCTTAAAAAATTGTACTGTTGGCATTAACTAACATCACACCGAATAGTTGAGGAGAATCAAGAAGGATAGAAAGACCGAAGAGAGAAAGCACTAACCAAACCTTCACTGGATTAGTGCAAAGAGGGTTGGGATCGTGGAGAAGTCATTTAATTTCAGTGAGATCCAGCGAGCGCTGCCAGCGTGAAATTAATAATAAACGACAGTAGCAATAACGCAAATATATTTGCAAAGGTTATCGAAAGAGGTAATGAGTACTGGAAATATGGAGAGACTTGTTGTCACTCAGACTTAATGAAGCACTCAAAGTTTGTTCTCAGAGAAATCTTTTGTGATTAAAAAAAAATATTAAAAATCCTAATAAGTAAATACTACTACTACTACTACTACTACTAATAATAATAATAATAATAATAATAATAATAATAATAATAATAATAATAATATTTATAATAAACAGAACTTCAACATTAACAATAACAAATACTTCTTTGCATCTGACGTAGCTATTGGGATATTGTAAGTAGGATTATGATAGTGAGTGCTTGTTCACGTAACATATAAATTCCTGCATGTTAGTACATACGGTAAAGCAGGAACATGTTGAAAGTTCTCTTGCATCAGCGGTCTTCTACAGTAAATGTGTAAGATTTTATTGCTTGTCGTGTTAGTCAAAAGTGTTTACGTCAAGGAGGCAGTTTTCCGAGTTCTTCAGCGCATATCAAAATACTTGTGAAATCAACACAGCGATGCAACATTTGCGGTAATGGAACATCATATTTGACAGTTCAAAACATGTTTTTAAACTCTGTGTAACTGTTGTTCAAAACAA